>NC_081243.1:1495147-1533144 GCF_902713425.1 Acipenser ruthenus | reverse complement strand
ATATATATATACATAAAAACACATTCATATTTCACACTCTCAATATTTCACCATTCGATAACTTTCTAATTTCTTCCTCTCCCTCTCCCCCTCCCCTCATCTCTTACCCCCCTCGGGCGTGTCGAATCTCAGCGGCTCGCTGGCTGGCCCCTCCCCTCTCCCGTTGAAGACTCTAACTTCCACGTAGTAGACGCTGAAGGGCTGCAGGCCGGAGAGCAGGGCGTGGCTCCGCCCCCCCGCCACGGTGACGGAGAAGCGGTCAGAGGCGTGGCGTTTGGGTCTCTCCAGCAGAGAGCGGGACCGCCAATAATGAACCTGAGAGAGAGAGGGAGAGGGGGGTGAGCTGGGAGGGAGAGTGTGAGTGTGTGAGTGTGATTGCGAGTGCGAGTGCGAGTGCGAGTGTACCCTCACCTTGTATCCTTTCAGGTGGCCTCTCACACTCTCTCTGGGGACAGGGCTCCAGGTCACATTGACCAGGGTGCGATTGAGAAACTCCACCGCTACATTCACAGGACTGGAGAGAGGCACTGAGAGAGAGAGGAGGAGAGAGGAGAGAGGAGAGAGAGAGACGAGAGAAACAGTGAATCACATAGAGAACCTCATAAGAACATAAGAAGGTTTCCAAACGAGAGGAGGCCATTCAGCCCATCTTGCTCGTTTGGTTTGTTAGTAGCTTATTGATCCCAGAATCTCATCAAGCAGCTTCTTGAAGGATCCCAGGGTGTCAGCTTCAACAACATTACATACACACCGAGACTCGCACACACTCAGGGAGATATACTGAGACACACACTGATTCACACACACCGAGACACACTGAGACACACACACTCTCCCTCTTTCTCTCTCTCAGAGACACTCACAGTCCTCTCCCGAGTACCCCGTGATGGTGTCTGGCTCGGGCCCCGGGCCCCTCTCGTTGGTGGCCCTCACTCTGATGTGATAGGGGGTGAAGGGGGGGGTCCCCGTCACCACGAACACGGGGGACTCAGTGTACGCCTCGTGCCACTCCGACTCGCCAGCCTGCCGCCACGAAACCTGGTACTTGAACCCAGGGCCGCACCACTGCAGCTGCCTGATAGGCTGAGAGAGGGAGAGGAGAATAATAATGATAATAATGATCAGAATAATGCATTTTTAAATCGCCATCCATGCCAAGGTTCTTTCCAGTAATAAAACCATTAAACACAAAGTAAAATACAGCATTAAAATGCATTAAAATACATTTTAATATAAAGCATTACCTCCCAGTGGATGACCATATTATCCGTCTGGTTCCCCTCTCCTCTCACTCCAGTGGGGTTACTGTCTGGAGCTGAAAAGCATCAAAACAAGACTGTCTCACTCTCACTCTCACTAAACAGCAAGCTGTATCAGGTGTGTGTAGACTTTTTACCTGCGTAAGGTGTGTGTGAGAATGTTATTTACCTGTGGCAGGTGTATCTGTGCAGTGTGTTGACCTGCGTCAGGTGAGAGTATTTTGTGTATGTATCAGAGGGAGTGTGTCTGTGTCAGTGTGTGTGTTGATTGCTGTTTACCTGTCTCAGGTGTGTTATTTACCTGAGGAAGGTGTTTCGATGGAGTCCGATGGCTCGCTGGCTCCGCTCTTTCCCTGCTCGTTGACAGCGATGACCCGGAACCGGTACTTCAGGAAGGGGAAGAGATCGAGCAACGCGGACGTCTCGTTCACTCTCGTCAGCTCACTCCAGACACCCTGATTCAGCATAGTCGAGTACTCTATCACATACTCTGCAAAGCGAACACAGAGAGACATTGAGACACAGAGACAGAGACACACAGACATAGAGGCAGAGAGACACAGAGACACAGACACAGACACAGAGAGAGAGAGCAATATGAGGGCAGTATGAGGCATTTCTTACCCAGAACGGGGCTGTTGTGGTCGTTACCCGGGGGTCCAGGACAGGATGACGCTGCGACCCTGGGAGTCCGACAGCACGAGGTCAGCTGGGGGGTCCGGAGAATCTGAACAGAGAGAGAGAGAGAGAGAGAGAGAGAGAGAGAGCGAGAGAGAGAGAATAATTAAAACCAGCAATGTCATGTTTAAAGGAAATTAGATAAGTGCCGTCAACGGAAACATGGTTTCCCAAGCGAGTCAAGCAAGCACGGTTTCACAGTGTCATTGTGGAAAGCCAGGTTTATAAAGCGTGCCAGGCCGGCACGGTTTCACAGCACAATGGAAACAGAGCATTACTCACCCAGGACCAGGAGTCTGCCACTGGCCTCGTCCGAGTCGATGGAGGAGGCTGCGACGCAAGTGTACACTCCCTCATCCTGCTCCTCCACCGCATCGATAACCAGCTTGTGACCGTCAAACACGTACCTGGAAACAGGGAGTTCACAAATACACTCAGTGACAAGCGTTTCCACTGGAAGTCTTTCACAGCGTCTTCAATAGAAACACTAAAAGAAACTTCATAAATTCAACGGCAAACGTTTCCACTAGAAGTCTTTCTCAGCGTCTTCAATAGAAACACTAAAATAAACTTCATAAATTCAATGGCAAACGTTTCCACTAGAAGTCTTTCTCAGTGTCTTCAATAGAAACACTAAAAGAAACTTCATAAATTCAATGGCAAACGTTTCCACTAGAAGTCTTTCTCAGCGTCTTCAATAGAAACACTAAAAGAAACTTCATAAATTCAACGGCAAACGTTTCCACTAGAAGTCTTTCTCAGCGTCTTCAATAGAAACACTAAAAGAAACTTCATAAATTCAACGGCAAACGTTTCCACTAGAAGTCTTTCTCAGCGTCTTCAATAGAAACACTAAAAGAAACTTCATAAATTCAACGGCAAGCGTTTCCACTAGAAGTCTTTCACAGCGTCTTCAATAGAAACACTAAAAGAAACTTCATAAATTCAACGGCAAACGTTTCCACTAGAAGTCTTTCTCAGCGTCTTCAATAGAAACACTAAAAGAAACTTCATAAATTCAACGGCAAACGTTTCCACTAGAAGTCTTTCTCAGTGTCTTCAATAGAAACACTAAAAGAAACTTCATAAATTCAACGGCAAACGTTTCCACTAGAAGTCTTTCTCAGCGTCATCAATAGAAACACTGAAAGAAACTTCATAAATTCAACGGCAAACGTTTCCACTAGAAGTCTTTCACAGCGTCTTCAATAGAAACACTAAAAGAGACTTCATAAATTCAACGGCAAACGTTTCCACTAGAAGTCTTTCTCAGCGTCTTCAATAGAAACACTAAAAGAGACTTCATAAATTCAACGGCAAACGTTTCCACTAGAAGTCTTTCTCAGCGTCTTCAATAGAAACACTAAAAGAAACTTCATAAATTCAACGGCAAACGTTTCCACTAGAAGTCTTTCTCAGCGTCTTCAATAGAAACACTAAAAGAAACTTCATAAATTCAACGGCGAACATTTCCATTAGAAGTCTGATTAAAGACCTTGAGAAAGACTTTTAGTGGAAACGTTCCTCATTGAATTCATTAGGTTTCTATTAGTGTTTCTGTTGAAGATGCTGAGAAAGGCTCTGCTCTGTGTTTGTGAGTGCAGGCGTGGTCCTCACTTGCTGCTGTCGGCTGTCTCAGCGATCTTGCGCCCGTTTCTCCTCCACATGGGGTCCGGCTGCTTGGAATGGAAGTGGCGGCTGTCGTACTGCGCTTTGCAACTGAACACAGCGGTGTCTCCTCTGGGCACCCTCTGATCACCGGGCGGGACCACAATCACCGTCTTATCTGAAGGGGGGGAGGGGGGGAGACAGCGGTTCATTTATACAGAACATTGAGAAGTGTGGAGGTGTATTGAGGTGTGTGTGGAGGTATACTGAGGAGTGTGCAGGTGTATTGAGGAGAGTGGAGGTGTATTGAGGAGTGTGGAGGTGTATTGAGGAGTGTGCAGGTGTATTGAGGAGTGTGGAGGTGTATTGAGGAGTGTGGAGGTGTATTGAGGAGTGTGGAGGTGTATTGAGGTGTGTGGAGGTGTATTGAGGAGTGTGGAGGTGTATTGAGGAGTGTGGAGGTGTATTGAGGAGTGTGGAGGTGTACTGAGGAGTGTGGAGGTGTATTGAGGAGTGTGGAGGTGTATTGAGGAGTGTGCAGGTGTATTGAGGAGTGTGGAGGTGTATTGAGGAGTGTGGAGGTGTACTGAGGAGTGTGGAGGTGTATTGAGGAGTGTGGAGGTGTATTGAGGAGTGTGGAGGTGTATTGAGGAGTGTGGAGGTGTATTGAGGAGTGTGGAGGTGTACTGAGGAGTGTGGAGGTGTATTGAGGAGTGTAGAGGTGTACTGAGGAGTGTGCAGGTGTATTGAGGAGTGTGGAGGTGTATTGAGGAGTGTGGAGGTGTATTGAGGTGTGTGGAGGTGTATTGAGGAGTGTGGAGGTGTATTGAGGAGTGTGCAGGTGTATTGAGGAGTGTGGAGGTGTACTGAGGTGTATTGAGGAGTGTGAAGGTGTATTGAGGTGTGTGGAGGTGTATTGAGGAGTGTGGAGGTGTATTGAGGAGTGTGGAGGTGTATTGAGGAGTGTGGAGGTGTATTGAGGTGTGTGGAGGTGTATTGAGGTGTGTGGAGGTGTATTGAGGTGTGTGGAGGTGTATTGAGGTGTGTGGAGGTGTATTGAGGAGTGTGGAGGTTTATTGAGGAGTGTGGAGGTGTATTGAGGAGTGTGGAGGTGTATTGAGGAGTGTGTGGAGGTGTATTGAGGAGTGTGTGGAGGTGTGTAGATATTGTAGTGTTAGATTCTCACTGCGGATCTCCAGGGTGGCGCTGATGGAGATGTTCTCTGCCTCGGGGTTCACGGTGCAGCTGAATTGGCCACTGTCCTCTCGAGTGGCGGAGATGAGGTGCAGGGTCCCGTTAGTGTAGAGAGAGACGCGCGGGTCCTCCAGGATAGAGAACGAGTCTTTCCCATCGCTGGACCTGAGACACACAGACAGAGACATAGAGACACGCAGACACACAAGGACATAGAGAGACACAGAAACACAGAGGGCGACACAGAGACACACAGAGACAGAGAGTCACAGGTTTGGTTTAATGACTTAACTTTGCATTGACTCCCGTAGAAAGTGTAGATTTCCGACACTAAACTCTGACTGCACACTCTCCAAACTGCCTGTTTCTAGTGTTCTAGCAGGTTCCCAAGTTCAATGTTCTAGACTGTTCTGCAGCATGTGTTCTCCTGCCAGACTATCCAATTCTAGACTGTTCTAGAGTGTTCCCTTACCAGGTCACCTCTGGCCTCGGCGCTCCGAAGTTCCTGCAGTCCAGGAAGGCTTCCTGACCCTCCGCCACGATGTAGAGCTGATGATCAGGAGAGAGGATCTGAGCAGGGAGGTCTCAGAGAGACAGAGAGAGGAGAGAGGAGAGTGTCAAATACTGAGAGAGAGACACACAGGCAGACAGACAGCCCAAAACATGGACACTAAGACACACGGACACTCAGACAGACAGACAGACAGACAGAGACTCACTGATGACGTAGACGTAGGCGTTGGCGAGGATGGTCCCGTGAGTGTTGTTGGCCTCGCACTGGAACACACTCGTGTCTCTCGACTGCACGCTGTGCAGAATCAGAGAGCTGCCCTTCACACTGTGACTGAGATCCGAGTCCGTGTCTGAGAGAGAGGGAGGGAGGGGGGAGAGGGGGACAGGGCAGAGGGGGAGAGAACTCGCTTTAGTCTCCTATTCTGTATTAAGAGACACACAAATTCAAATTCAAATTCAAAAAAGGCTTTATTGGCATGACAAAATAAATGAAGCTTTGCCAAACCACTTCAAGAACAAACATCAACACAACTCATCAATACAAACAGAGAACCCCTGTACCCCCTCCCCCAGCCCCCTATACTCACTTACACTTTGGCACACACACCCACGCACACTCACACTCCCTCTCTCTCCCCCTCTCCCTCCCCCTCTCCCCCTCTCCCTCTCCCTCTCCCCCTCTCTCCCCCTCCCTCTCTCCCTCTCCCCCTCTCTCCCCCTCCCTCTCCCCCTCTCTCCCCCTCCCTCTCTCCCTCTCCCCCTCTCCCTCTCTCCCTCTCCCTCTCCCTCTCCCTCTCCCTCTCTTCCTCTCCCTCTCCCCCTCTCCTCTCTCTCCTCTCTCCCTCCCTCTCCCCCTCCCTCTCTCTCCCTCTCTCCCTCTCCCTCTCCCTCTCTCCCTCTCCCCTCTCTCCTTTCTCTCCTCTCCCTCTCCCTCTCCCTCTCTCCCTCTCTCCCCTCTCTCCCTCCCTCTCTCCCTCTCCTCTCTCTCTCACACTCAGTCTCTCACTCTCTCACCTGTGAGGGGCTCTCCGTTGATCTTCCAGACAATGCTGGGTTTGGGTTTCCCCTCCACGTTGCAGTCCAGCCGCACAGTCTCACCCGGCCCGTACACCCCGTTCTCTGGCTGCTTCACCCAGTAGGGAGCCGCTGCACAGGGAGAGACAGGGAAGTTAACACAGAGAGAGAGAGAGAGAGAGAGAGAGAGATGCAGAGAGACACAGAGACAGAGAGGGACAAGCAGACAGAAAAATAGTTTCCCCCTCCTCTCTTACCCTCCACAGAGACGATGTAGATGTGTCTCTCTCTGCCCTCCTGGTTGCTCACAGTGCACTGGTACTCTCCATCGTCTGACTCGGTGATGTTCTCGATTCTCAGCAGCCTGTTGAAATTCTCCAGGATCACTCTCCCCTCCGGCATCACACCCTCCCTCCGCACCCAGGCTATCTCAGGGGTCGGTCTGAAACCAATCAACAAACAATCAATAATCAAATCAATAATGAATAACGTATATCTGTGCACTCCCCTCTCCTGGCCTGCCTCTCTCCCCTCCTCCCTACCCTCTCATCTCCTCTCCTATCCCCTTTCCCCTCCTCTCTTCTTTCCCCTCCTCTCCTCTCCTCTTTCCTCTCCTAACCCCTTTCCCCTCCTCTTCTATCCCCTTTCCTCTCATCCCTTCTCACCTTTCCCCTCCTCTCCTCCCTACCCTATCCTCTCCTCTCCTATCCCATTTCCCCTCCTCTCCCCTCCTCTCCTCCCTACCCTATCCTCTCCTCTCCTATCCCATTTCCTCTCCTCTCCTCTCCCCTCTGTACTCACAGCCCCTCTGCGATGCACTCTAGCTCCAGGCTGTGTCCTCTCAATGCCAGGTAAGAGCTCCTCTCTCCTTGGGGCATCAGCAGACGGGGCCTACGGTTTTTCACCGAGTTCGCTGCAGGAAAACCAAACCCAATCGATAATCAATAATCAATTACCATTAACCAGTAATCAGACAGACAGACGAGTGTGAGACGCAGGCAGGCAGCAGAGTGTGGCCGTGTTGCACACTCGCGTAAACGGTTGTAGGTCGAAAGTGGCCTGGTAGCTTTTCACCCCAAGTTTGCAGACAGGCTTCAGGGTTCTGGAACATTTCATAGTATATGTAGGCAGTAATGCTATGTATTAATTACCATGAAGAGATTCTGTTGATAAGACATAGCTTGCAATAAGATGAAGCACATATGGAACAAGTTGTATAAGCTCTATATATGTAACAGCAAACAGGAAGAATGTATGTGAAAATGTATTTGATATATTGGGTACAATACCAATTGAAATTGGTTTTGATTACTCTGGGCCAGGAGATGCTTGCGTTGTGGCCATAGCTGTAGCCTCCTAAAACCAAGTTCTGAGCCCCAGAGTGGCCCCGCAGTGTTCCCCTCAGCTATCCCACCGCTGCACGGCTTGTGACAATGGTGCAATGTGTCGTGCGCACACTCACAGTCTCGCACGCGCAGCTCGATGGGCTCCTTCTGCACGATGGTGCGTGCTCCGATGAAGCGTGCGTGACACATGTAGTCGTTCTTGGTGTCGCTCTTCTCCACGTTGGAGAAGTACAAGTTCCCGTTTCGACCCTGAGTCACCCTCGGGCTCTGAGTGATGTGCTGCAGATCTGGAGAGAGCAGAGAGATGAGAATAATAATAATAATAATAATAATAATAATAATAATAAAGATGGTAACTTTACAAGTAAAGTTGTGGGGCTTGCTTTAGGGAAAGTGGTCAAAATTTCAGTTGTTTATAAAAGGTTAGAGAAAATGTAGTTGATGCGATTACTAAAACAGCTGTACCTCTTGATTGGTAAAAGTTATTTCTGTTTTGATTTCAGATTTGAATAGCAGAGAAGTAGAGGAAGATTCCATATGCTCTAACTTTTTGTCTTGCTTGTTGGGAAAGTGGTCAAAGTAGCTGATTTGTGTCAAAAGTTACATTGTTTAGTCTGGGAGTTTTTAAACAATGGGGAGCTTTAGAATGTTGAAAAAAGTCCCATTAAAGTGAATGAAGATGGACAAAAAAAGGACAAAAACCTTAATAGTTTAAAAAGTATAAAAGATATCAACAAGTTGTATACAAGCACACTATTCCAGACCGGTCTACACGTTTTAAAGTTTGAACAGCGTTTCTAGCTTAAACGGTGTAAGAGGAATAGCGTGCCAAAGAATAATAAGTAGTCAAAGATTTAAAGTGGGGACTCTTGCTTCGCAAGCCCCACTAATAATAATAATAATAATAATAATAATAATAATAATAATAATAATAATAAACACAAAGACACAGATAGGCACTCATCACACACACACACACACACACACACACACACACACACACACAGTGGGCTCTCTTACTTATGTTCATCCAGTAGATTTGGGGGGGTGCGGTGCTGACCGGGGGGTTGCAGTGCAGCACTACGCTCTCCCCCACCTCCGCCTCGATCGGGGCAATCGTCTCCTTCTGCCACTTCGGGAGGCCTGATGGGGGGGGGCAAACAAAAACACCATCGATTACAAACCAGCCGACCAGCGAGACACGAGTCAGGGCTCAGAGGAACGACAATCATGAGGGAAACTGCATCAGAGAACAACCTCCACAGCCACAAGACACAATCAGCAGGCGTTGAAGTCTGTGATTGCAAGGTACAGATTGACAACATGAAGGGAGGACCTTGAGACTGAGTGACTGACAACATGAAGGGAGGACCTTGCGACTGAGTGACCTTCAGTCTGTTGAATTATTGTGTTGAATTTGAAATGCCATTGTCGTCTAATAGAAATGATGATAAGCAATCACAATAGTATTCCTACTCGTCTATTCAGTCTGGGGCAAACAAGCCTTTCAAAAAGGAGGTGGGATTGAAGTGGATTTAGGAGACAGAGGGAAGGAGACTCTTCTTCACACAGAGAGCGGTGAGGGGATGGAATGGGTTACCTAGTCATGTTGTTGAAGGAGACTCTTCTTCACACAGAGAGTGGTGAGGGGATGGAATGGGTTACCTAGTCATGTTGTTGAAGGAGACTCTTCTTCACACAGTGGTGAGGGGATGGAATGGGTTACCTAGTCATGTTGCTGAAGGAGACTCTTCTTCACACAGAGAGTGGTGAGGGGATGGAATGGGTTACCTAGTCATGTTGTTGAAGGAGACTCTTCTTCACACAGAGAGTGGTGAGGGGATGGAATGGGTTACCTAGTCATGTTGTTGAAGGAGACTCTTCTTCACACAGAGAGTGGTGAGGGGATGGAATGGGTTACCTAGTCATGTTGTTGAAGGAGACTCTTCTTCACACAGGGAGTGGTGAGGGGATGGAATGGGTTACCTAGTCATGTTGTTGAAGGAGACTCTTCTTCACACAGAGAGTGGTGAGGGGATGGAATGGGTTACCTGATCGGACTCCGCTCGTTCTTATTTTCTTAATAATACAAGCTAACACAGACACAGATTATAGTCTGTCTGCCTGTCTGCAGCATTAATGAAACTGAACTCTGGGAGAATGTATTACACTAACACAGACACACCAAGAAGAAGGAATTCTATTGTGGTTTCAAACAGAAGGTATGTTTTGTGACCAGCAGATGGCCCCCCATCCCGTTACAGGAAGGAGCGTTCTACGCTGTTCTGCACAGTAGAGTGGAGGGTATTGATTTCCCGTCTCGTTCACTGGATTGCTTTCCTTTGCATCTCTTTGATCAATTATACATTTTGTTAGAAACGAATACAAACAGTGTCCAGTATTTGATCCAGCGATATCATTATTAATTAAAAAAATAATAATAATTCGGAGGCCAGTGATAATGTTACTAGTGCTGTAAAAAGTAAGGAAATAGATTTTAATGTCTTTTAAAATTATCATTAAAGAATTAGACTATACATTATGCCAATGCATTTCCCGTTGTTATACTGTGCATTTGCCATCATTTACCATGTTTATTAATATGCTTTACCACACCTCTCTGTGCTTTACAATGCTTCCCTATGCTTTACCACACCTCTCTGTGCTTTACAATGCTCCCCTATGCTTTACCACACCTCTCTGTGCTTTACAATGCTTCCCTATGCTTTACCAGACCTCCCTGTGCTTTACAATGCTTCCCTATGCTTTACCACACCTCTCTGTGCTTTACAATGCTTCCCTATGCTTTACCACACCTCTCTGTGCTTTACAATGCTTCCCTATGCTTTACCAGACCTCTCTGTGCTTTACAATGCTTCCCTATGCTTTACCACACCTCTCTGTGCTTTACAATGCTTCCCTATGCTTTACCACACCTCTCTGTGCTTTACAATGCTCCCCTATGCTTTACCAGACCTCCCTGTGTTTTACAATGCTCCCCTATGCTTTACCAGACCTCTCTGTGCTTTACAATGCTCCCCTATGCTTTACCAGACCTCCCTGTGTTTTACAATGCTCCCCTATGCTTTACCAGACCTCTCTGTGCTTTGCAATGCTTCCCTATGCTTTACCACACCTCTCTGTGCTTTACAATGCTTCCTTATGCTTTACCACACCTCTCTGTGCTTTACAATGCTTCCTTATGCTTTACCAGACCTCTCTGTGTTTTACAATGCTCCCCTATGCTTTACCAGACCTCTCTGTGTTTTACAATGCTTCCCTATGCTTAACCAGACCTCTCTGTGCTTTACAATGCTTCCTTATGCTTTACCAGACCTCTCTGTGTTTTACAATGCTCCCCTATGCTTTACCAGACCTCTCTGTGTTTTACAATGCTCCCCTATGCTTTACCAGACCTCTCTGTGCTTTACAATGCTTCCCTATGCTTTACCATGCCTTCACCCTATTACACTGTGCTGTGCTTGCACTGTGGGACACTATTCCTGCAGCTTTAAACGATCCCCAGGCTCGCCTGTGTTGTAAGCTGAGAGCTGGCAGCTCAGCCAGGTGTAATTCTCTCTCCTGTGGGTTGGGGTTTGTGGTGATATCGATTGGCCCTGCTGCTGCCTCACAGCCTCTCATTAATCCACTGGGGACTGGGAAAATAAAACTGACAGAGTGAGCTACAGACAGACAGACAGACAGACAGACAGACAGGCTCCACACACTCGGACACATTCTACAGCTTGTGCTAAAGATCTTTGACATTTTTTCTCAGCAATTCTAAAAAAGCAGTTTGAGATATACATTCAAACTCCAAAACAACGTACAGACAGACAGACAGACAGCCTTCATCGTCTCCCGAGATTAGGATTTTCACTCCACACTCTATCCCCCCCTCCCTCTCTCTCTCTCTCTCTCTCTCTCTCTCTCTCTCTCTTATCTGTAATTTCACTCCCAATATTTATACACAGCACCCCTGCGTTCCCTAATTTTGTGACCAGCCCTTGTGTTACATAACAGGACGGTGCAGCAGTTTTATTTAAAACGATTCTTATTTATAATTTAACGTTTTGTTCCTTGAAGAACGATCACAGCCCTGCTCGGCTCTCTGTGTATCAATTTCAGCAAGCGTTTTGTCACCCGGGACTCAGGAAATGAGGCTTTGACATCACCGGGAGCCTGTTTCCTTGGAAACTGTTGTCGTGGAGACGCCCGCCAGGGAAGGGGGAGTGGAACGGAGGAGGGAAGGAAGCAGGTAGCATTTGCACTGTTTTTGTAGAAACAAGTATCCATCCCCCATCGCCACGACCGTGCAGTCGGAAACAGAGGCAGCAGTTTGATATCAACAGCATGTACAGTATAGAATAAGAATTAGCAATGAACAGTTTGATGGCATTTGTATGAAAAACGATCTCCTGTACCCCACAATCCTGTTCAGTTTGACGCTACAATATAATCCCTTCTGCTCGGTGTCTATGTTAGTTTACTACATTCTGAAAAGAGTTTAGTTTCACTAGAGCTGCAGACAGACACACAGACAGACAGACGACAGACAGACAGCCTCCCCAGATGACGATGCCCTATATAATCTCTTACTCTCCGTGATGAGTCTGATCTCTGAAGACACGGCAGTCCCCAGTTCGTTAGACACGTAGCAACGGTAGTTCCCGTGGTACTTTTGGAAGGACGAGCCACTGTTGCCATTGGAGATGATGGAGAAGGTTCCGGAACCAGCGTGGGTCACAAGCTGGGGGTCAGCCTTGGGGTCAAAGAACTGGCCATCCTTCGTCCAGCGAAACCTAGTGGGCAGACAGAGAAACAGACAGACACAGAGACATACAGACAGACACAGAGACATACAGACAGACACAGACAGACAGACAGACAGACAGAAAGACAGGCACAAACAGACAGACAGACAGGCACAGACAGACACAGAGACATACAGACAGACACAGACAGACAGACAGACAGACAGAAAGACAGGCACAAACAGACAGACAGACAGGCACAGACAGACAGACAGGCATAGACAGACAGACACAGACAGACAGACAGACAGACAGGCACAGACAGACAGACAGACAGACAGGCACAGACAGACACAGAGACATACAAACAGACACAGACAGACAGACAGACAGACAGGCACAAACAGACAGACAGACAGACACAGACAGACAGACAGACAGGCACAGACAGACACAGAGACATACAAACAGACACAGACAGACAGACAGACAGACAGGCACAGACAGACAGACAGACGGACAGGCACAGACAGACAGACAGACAGGCACAGACAGACACAGAGACATACAAACAGACACAGACAGACAGACAGACAGGCACAGACAGACAGAGAAAATAAGGGTCAAATACAGGGGGATTAGAAAAATAAATGCGAGTGTGAGTGTGAGTGTGAGTGTGAGTGTGAGTGTGAGTGTGAGTGTGAGTGTGAGTGTGAGTGTGAGTTGGCACTCACGTTGGCTGTGGCTGTGCGGTAGCCTCACACTTCAATACGATCTCATCGCTGGAGTAGACTGCTTGAGTCCTAGGAGACTGTTCTGTGATGACAGGGGGTGTCATCACTGCGGGGAGAGAGAGAGAGAGAGAGTGAGAGAGAGAGAGTGAGACGCACACACACGGAGACACACTGCTCTGTATTCACAGGGGGAGTGAGTGAGACACACGTGTGTGTTTGTGTGTGTGCGACTGTGACACTCAGTTCAGTAACGGGTTTAGCTCCAGGCTGCAGTGATATTGGAAACACTGCACACTGCTCTCCTGGTTTCTTTAAACACAATAAACTCCAATACTGTATTATTACACCCCGGGGAAGAGGAGAGAGGAAAAAGGGAGAGAGGAGAGGAGGAGAGGGGGAGAGGGGAGACAGGAGAGAGGAGACAGGAGAGGGGAGACAGGAGAGGGGAGGGGAGGGGAGATAGGAGAGAGGAGAGGGGAGGGGAGACAAGAGAGAGGAGAGGAGAGGGGAGACAGGAGAGAGGAGAGAGGAGAGGGGGAGAGAGGAGAGGAGGAGAGTGGGAGAGAGGTGACAGGAGACAGGAGAGGGGAGAGAGGAGAGGGGGAGAGAGGAGACTGGAGAGGGGAGAGAAGGAGAGTGGGAGAGAGGTGACAGGAGACAGGAGAGAGGAGAGGGGGAGAGAGGTGACAGGAGACAGGAGAGGGGAGAGAGGAGAGGGGGAGAGAGGTGACAGGAGACAGGAGAGGGGAGAGAGGAGAGGGGGAGAGAGGTGACAGGAGACAGGAGAGGGGAGAGAGGAGAGGGGGAGAGAGGAGAGAGGAGACAGGAGAGGGGGAGAGAGGAGAGAGGAGTGAGGAGAGAGAGGAGCGGGGAGGGGAGAGGAAACAGGAGAGAGGAGAGGGGAGAGAGGAGAGAGGAGTGAGGAGAGAGAGGAGCGGGGAGGGGAGAGGGGGAGAGAGGAGAGAGGAGTGAGGAGAGAGAGGAGCGGGGAGGGGAGAGGGGAGAGAGGAGAGGGGGAGAGAGGAGAGAGGAGTGAGGAGAGAGGAGCGGGGAGGGGAGAGGAAACAGGAGAGAGGAGAGGGAACAGGGATCAGACCCTCCAGGGGATTGAATCGGAACACAGCAACCTTTTCTTTTAAATGTTAGTTGTCTCTTCTCATATCAAAAACTAACAAAATCAAACTTGACTACACACAGAACTACGACCAGAGCAATAGCCATTGCCAAGCAGACAAGCGTCTCAGCCAGTGACAGGGAGGGGGCGGTGATAACGAGCATTGAAAATGATATCTGAAGCTCAATTCATTTCATAACACAGGGTTCTGAAGCTCCTGGAAAAATAAAACAGAACGAAAGAAGAAGAGAGCAGGATGACTTACAGTTCTCCTGTTTGTCTGCAGGTCCAGGGAAAGCACAGGGGGAGAGGAGAGATGAATATTATTACAAGCACACAGACAGGTCGCGCCGCACGCTGTGCCCTACTCAAATGAAGACAGCATCACTAGATATAACATTTCCTAGGTCTGGGGTCACCTGCCCACGGGGTATGGATGTGTGTCTCAGTTTAATCCACACAACTTCACATTTTCTGATTGTGAGAGAGAATGAGACGGAGATGGGGAGAGAGAACCAGCTACCAGAGAGCTTCAGGACCGCTCTGTCTCTCGCTGACTTCTGCCATCTTCTCAAGACCCCCCTGTTTAGACTGTGCTTGTAGATCCCTTGATCTACGGCACACTGGACTTGCCTGACCTCAGCACCACGCTACTGGATCCTCAGCATTTCACCAGTCAATGAATCCCTAATTACAAGGACTTGACTCCACGCAGCTTTCTCTGCCAATTCTAAAAATGCCTGCTTTGTGTTTTAACTGTCGGTTTTTCCTGTGCTTCAGAAAGGCTTACCCACCAAACCGATAAGGGTTTACGTTGAGGTAGTACAGAAATCACAACTGATAACTGGAATAGTGCAATAGTGCAATAGATAGTATTATAAAAATAGTATTTTAACTCCTGCCCCAATTTGAATCCATTAGCAGCAGCTACACTTTTAAATGTCGCTGAGAGTGTGAAGCATTTGAAAATAAAACCTAGCAAATAAAGAAATGCAACCAATGTATAAATCAATGAATGAATCCATCACAAAAGAGTAAGTAATTCTAATCAGAGCCACTCACATGGTTGCAAACATGACATCCTCTATTAAACATTCACTGTGGATTAATCGCACGCGAATGCCAGGCAAATAGCAGGAATTGAATTTTAAGCTGGGATCATCCTAAATTGTTTGTCATAATCCCTGCTCCGCTAACATGACAGTAATCCCAGTCTAAATGGAAAGTAACCAGGAACGTAGGGAGATGCATTAGAGTTTTTGTTTTTTTAATCGAATATCGGACAGAATTAATTGATTAGGAGTGTAATAATTAATCCTGTATTGATGAATCGTGATGCTTTCTTTACATTATTATTATTATTATTATTATTATTATTATTTATTTATTTCTTAGCAGACTGGTATGGTTTTACAGCTGCTATGAATGCTCTCCTTGTCTTAATTGTTGTCTTTTAACAAAATGGTCTTTCTTAATGATCATTTGATATTACTATGTATCATATACAAGCAGCCCATCAAGACCACATGCATCAGTGAACAGCAGATCCTAAACTCACAGCCAAAGCAACACAGACTTCTAATATATATATATATATATATATATATATATATATATATATATATATATATATATATATATATATATATATAATGACTGGAGTCACTGCAATATCAAGAAGCACTTAGAATTCAGACAAGCACCATAACCAGGCAAAGGGATGCCAGTAAGATTAAATCATATCAAACTCTCACTATACATCAAGAGCTTAATCCTAACACTTAAACTAAATGATTCCCAACTCTCACTCCCAATCACCTTGGCTTCAAGAAGGGGCAGTTTGAAACCATTCTCTTCTTCCACCTCAGATGCCCATGTTACAACGTGACCCCCCTCCCTTCGATTCTCTCTCCCCCTTCCCTTCCCCTACCTTGACCCCTAGCCCTTCTCTTCATTAGCGAAGCAAGCTCTCCCCCTGCTCACTCATCTCAATCAGGCTAATGAATAGACAGGGATGGGGGCCTGATCTGCTGGGCTCCCTGACACTCACTCAATAATCGCGTGAGGTATGGATACCCTACACACCCCCATATACAGTGGCTGTATGAATCTGGGATGCTCGGGGAGTCTATGGGGAGTTGACAAGTGGCAGTCTGTCTTAAGCCCCCCCCTTTACTCCCCCCATCTGCTTACACAGCTGTTCTAATGGAAGGGAAGGGGGGATGGGGGGGGGTCCCGAGGGGGGTTAAAGACCAGCACTGACACAAAGCAACCTGTTTCTGTGGACGAGACTCTACATTCACAATGGGTTTCAACAGATTACAGTCAGCAGGTATAGCCCAGTGTGCTCTTCATGAATAATAACACTGAAGGGAAGGAAGAAATAACAAGGAAAATAAATGTGCATAATGTTACGCTGCTTGGCTATATCTTGTGCAATAACAGATGTTGTAAAGGAGGATACAGGGTCAAAAATCTCTCTCCCTCTCTCTCTCTCTATATATATATATGTATATATATATATATATATATATATATATATATATATATATATATATATATATATATATATATATATATATATATTGTAAGATAGTGTACTCTGGGGAGAAAACAGGACTACATCTCCCAGAAGGACATGGGCTGAAAAACCCTAATTTAATTGTTAATTTTTGTTAATTATCCCCTGCACCTGACTATCATTGTAAATCAGAGCCAGGTGCAGGTACTTAAGGAAAGCAGCAGTGTGGAGTAGTGGTTAGGGCTCTGGACTCTTGACCGGAGGGTTGTGGGTTCAATCCCCAGTGGGGGACACTGCTGTTGTACCCTTGAGCAAGGTACTTTACCTAGATTGCTCCAGTAAAAACCCAACTGTATAAATGGGTAATTGTATGTAAAATAATGTGATATCTGTATAATGTGAAATAATGTATAATGTGATATCTTGTAACAATTGTAAGTCGCCCTGGATAAGGGCGTCTGCTAAGAAATAAATAATAAAAAGCAGTCAGTCTGCTCAGGGCTGCTGCTGTGTGGAGAGCCCGACTGTGAGTCATTAAAAGGGAACAAGGTACTGTGTGTACGATTCTCGCTGTGTTTTTGTAAGGACGGGGAAACAGCTTAGCTGTCCCGTGTTAGACAGGGTGTTCCTGTAATTTAGTTAGCACTCCAGAGAGGAGCTAGGTGTTTGTTTATATTTTTTTATTTTTGTGTGTGTCTAAGAAATAAAGAAAATTAGCACAACCGCTCTGGAAAAAAATCCAAGTTCCTGTGTTTATTAATATATTAAATACTGTATATAAGTTTGAGAAAAAGGAAAACGGCTGTGTACCAAAATGATCAATAAGAAAAAAGAAAAAAGAGAAAAGGATTTTTCAGGGATTTAAAAAGGTAGAATAATTGATTACAAATCAATTATCAGGACATTTGAAACTTGTATAACTTGTAGTCCGAAACGTCCTGATAATTGATTTGTAATCAATTATTCTGCCTTTAAGTGAGATATTTAGTGAGCAAGTATTCTGAGTGAAGTTATCCAGCAACAAACTCCCCATCCCCAGCTGTGCTGCTTTCCGAGAAACAGGAGATGATATGCTATAGTTACATTTACAGTTACAATTACATCCGGGTGCCATGGTTCAACTGCATGGACATTGACATTGTAATTGCAGTTCATTACAAATTGAGCTTATCTTGTTACTTTGAAGTGAAACATGGCTGCAATCTCGGAGCGCACCAATTGAATCATCTATACGTCTCATTCAAACGTCATCCCTTTGCTTCAGTTTGTTAAGCAATTTCAGTCAAAGCAAAACAACATTCAGCCCCTTTGAATTCTGGAAAATGAAATGAGATTTATTTTACAGTGGGAAAATGTAAAATGAAAGGAAGACAACAAACTCACATCCTACACATTTCACAGTGACTGAAAATGCAATACAGTCTAGTGTAGAGAACTCAGGACTGTACTGGGGATCTGAGAGCCAGCTAATTCAATACAGTCTAGTGTAGAGAACTCAGTGCTGTACTGGGGATCTGAGAGCCAGCTAATTCAATACAGTCTAGTGTAGAGAACTCAGTGCTGTACTGGAGATCTGAGAGCAGCTAATTCAATACAGTCTAGTATAGAGAACTCAGTGCTGTACTGGGGATCTGAGAGCCAGCTAATTCAATACAGTCTAGTGTAGAGAACTCAGTGCTGTACTGGGGATCTGAGAGCCAGCTAATTCAATACAGTCTAGTGTAGAGAACTCAGTGCTGTACTGGGGATCTGAGAGCAGCTAATTCAATACAGTCTAGTATAGAGAACTCAGTGCTGTACTGGGGATCTGAGAGCCAGCTAATTCAATACAGTCTAGTGTAGAGAACTCAGTGCTGTACTGGGGATCTGAGAGCCAGCTAATTCAATACAGTCTAGTGTAGAGAACTCAGTGCTGTACTGGGGATCTGAGAGCCAGCTAATTCAATACAGTCTAGTATAGAGAACTCAGTGCTGTACTGGGGATCTGAGAGCCAGCTAATTCAATACAGTCTAGTATAGAGAACTCAGTGCTGTACTGGGGATCTGAGAGCCAGCTAATTCAATACAGTCTAGTGTAGAGAACTCAGTGCTGTACTGGGGATCTGAGAGCCAGTTAATTCAATACAGTCTAGTGTAGAGAACTCAGGGCTGTACTGGGAATCTGAGAGCCAGCTAATTCAATACAGTCTAGTGTAGAGAACTCAGTGCTGTGGATCTGAGAGCCAGCTAATTCAATACAGTCTAGTATAGAGAACTCAGTGCTGTGGATCTGAGAGCAGCTAATTCAATACGGTCTAGTGTAGAGAACTCAGTGCTGTACTGGGGATCTTAGAGCAGCTAATTCAATACAGTCTAGTATAGAGAACTCAGTGCTGTACTGGGGATCTGAGAGCAGCTAATTCAATACAGTCTAGTATAGAGAACTCAGTGCTGTGGATCTGAGAGCAGCTAATTCAATACGGTCTAGTGTAGAGAACTCAGTGCTGTGGATCTGAGAGCAGCTAATTCAATACAGTCTAGTATACAGAGCTCAGTACTCAATGAAACAAATAGACAAATAGACAAGCAAAATCTTATAGGCCTATATAGACACACAATAATAAATACTTAAAATATAAATAAAATGAAGAGAGGACACTATTGTAGACAGACGGATCCCGACTAGAATCCATTCATACCTACAGAGACACACACACGTACATTATACACACACACACTGTACCTACACACATACACACACACACACACACACACACACACACACACACACACACACACACACACCTACATACCTAAAACACACACACACTTAGACACTGCACCTAAATACTGAAGAATAGTGCACTAACTGTACACACACACAATATTGTAGATCAAAACCAGAATACACAAACTGAGATCAACAATCACAAACACAGAAATACACCCACGCACGCACCCACGCACGCACTGTATCTATCTACAAACAAGCCGCTGGATCTATCCTACATAAACACAAAATGATAACTGACACTCAGTTATCGCATCTAAAAAAAAATCAGACACACGCACACACTGTTATTCCACTAAACACCGGCGTCTGTTAAACTGAGAGTTTATCTTTGGTGAAACCTCCGCACTTTCTACGCTTTCTGAAGTGATCACAATTCTGAAAACGTCCTTGATCTATAATGCCTGCATTCGTTTTCATGATTTTTATTTCAAAAATCTGTATCGAATTAAAACTTGTTTTCTTTATGAAGTATCTATCTAAAATGTAATTATAAATTGAATTATAATTACAGCAGCTATTAAATAAATGCACTCACAGTTTCACAAACCTTTCTATCGATCTATCTATCTATCTATGTGTATCTACAGCACACAGAGGTACATTGACAAAGCATTACTCACAGTCCAGAGGTATCTGAAGGGCAGCCTGGGTCCGACTCACACACAGAACCAGAACCTGCAGCAGAGCCAGCGCCCAGATCCGCGGACCGCCTCCTCCCAGCCGCTTATAATCCATTCTGATAAACACACAGAGAAAGAAAAACAGAGCAACTCCTCCAATTACTCAGTACGATGTTCCCATCAATCAAATCAAAAATCAAAAGATTAAAAAAAAAAGAACGTATGCGTGTGTGTAAATATAGCGAAAAAAAAGACGCAGGTGTTTAATTCCTGCGGTTTCCTTCCTTCTTTCTTGCCTCGCTTGCTTGTGTTGAAGCAGAGGTCCCTGGCGATCTCAGTGATGCGGGCAGGCACGCCTGTGTGTGTCTCTCTCTCTCTCTGCGGTGTTTGGGAATCCTTGGTTTCCTGAGGCTTGATGTTTTGGAGAAAAAAAAAAACAAGACTCCCCTCCTCACACCCTTTGAGGATCTGAGAAAAAGAGAGAGAGAGAGAGAGAGGGAGGGAGAGAGGGATGGAGGGAGGGAGCAGAGAGAGAGGGTGCGTCGTTAGTCAGTTGCAGTTATCTGACATCTGGGTTTTCCTTTCCTCACAGGCACTAAGCAATGCACCAGCTCCACCCCTGCCCTGACTGCATTACACATGCATTCAATATATATATATAATAGACACTGTGATGAGACACAGCCCTCTGAAATATCTTTATAATATCTAGCAGACCCTGATATTGATGCGATCCAGCCCTCTGAAATGTCTTTATAATATCTAGCAGACCCTGATATTGATGCGATCAAGCCCTCTGAAATGTCTTTATAATATATAGTGCTAGACCCTGATATTGATGCGATCCAGCCCTCTGAATTGTCTTTATAATATACAGACTAGACCCTGATACTGATGCGATCCAGCCCTCTGAAATGTCTTTATAATATATAGCACTAGACCCTGATATTGATGCGATCCAGCCCTCTGAAATGTCTTTATAATATACAACACTAGACCCTGATATTGATGAGATCCAGCCCTATGAAATGTCTTTATAATATCTAGCAGACCCTGATATTGATGCGATCCAGCCCTCTGAAATGTCTTTATAATATACAGCACTAGACCCTGATATTGATGCGATCCAGCCCTCTGAAATGTCTTTATAATATCTAGCAGACCCTGATATTGATGCGATCCAGGCCTCTGAAATGTCTTTATAATATATAGCACTAGACCCTGATATTGATGTGATCCAGCCCTCTGAAATGTCTTTATAATATACAGCACTAGACCCTGATATCGATGCGATCCAGCCCTATGAAATGTCTTTATAATATCTAGCAGACCCTGATATTGATGCGATCCAGCCCTCTGAAATGTCTTTATAATATATAGCACTAGACCCTGATATTGATGCGATCCAGCCCTCTGAAATGTCTTTATAATATATAGCACTAGACCCTGATATCGATGCGATCCAGCCCTATGAAATGTCTTTATAATATCTAGCAGACCCTGATATTGATGCGATCCAGCCCTCTGAAATGTCTTTATAATATATAGCACTAGACCCTGATATTGATGCGATCCAGCCCTCTGAAATGTCTTTATAATATACAGCGCTAGACCCTGATATTGATGCGATCCAGCCCTATGAAATGTCTTTATAATATCTAGCAGACCCTGATATTGATGCGATCCAGCCCTCTGAAATGTCTTTATAATATATAGCACTAGACCCTGATATTGATGCGATCCAGCCCTCTGAAATGTCTTTATAATATATAGTGCTAGACCCTGATATTGATGCGATCCAGCCCTCTGAAATGTCTTTATAATATATAGCACTAGACCCTGATATTGATGCGATCCAGCCCTCTGAAATGTCTTTATAATATACAGCACTAGACCCTGATATTGATGTGATCCAGCCCTCTGAAATGTCTTTATAATATATAGCACTAGACCCTGATACTGATGCGATCCAGCCCTCTGAAATGTCTTTATAATATACAGCACTAGACCCTGATATTGATACGATCCAGCCCTCTGAAATGTCTTTATAATATATAGCACTAGACCCTGATACTGATGCGATCCAGCCCTCTGAAATGTCTTTATAATATACAGCACTAGACCCTGATATTGATACGATCCAGCCCTCTGAAATGTCTTTATAATATACAGCAGACCCTGATATTGATTCTGTATTGTTAAATTCTTGGGGGGTTTGGTTGGTAAAATGATCTGTGTTCTACCTCCTTCTGTCTGTCTGCAAACTGCGCTGCGTTTTATTGGGCCCTCATTGCTTAAAGGATCAATACAAAGCAATGGATCAATAAATAAAATCAATCAAAGCCAGCCCACATTACCCCTCTAGAGACTGAGAAATAAATATCAATAGTGCAAGAACACTACATAACAGTCTCCCTGAATGAGCCACAGTCAGTCTGTCTGTCTGTCTGTCAGGAATGAGAGGCTGGTGAATTAGCCCACTGTCTGTCTGTCTGTCTGTCTGTATCACCCACCCGCTCAGACTGTCGTTCCTTTCTGGGCTTTAAATAAACAAACATTCAAACCTCACTCTTCATTTCTTGTAACAAATTTACACCATAACTGAGTCAATTTATTTACTAAACCTTATTAAATTAGGCAAGGTTTCACTAAAATGGTGCTGAAATTGTGTTAAAAAGTGGGGCAGTGAGTACCCTGGACAGATGCAGCATACCCATTAGATATGAACTGTGTTTAAATATTTAAACAAGCAGCAGGGGGGAGAGGGGTCTGTGTTAACCAGGCCTCAGGGTCAGTGTGCATACAGAGGAACGCAGAGACAGAGGAACACAGAGACTGAGGAACGCAGAGACAGAGGAACACAGAGACTGAGGAACGCAGGGACAGAGGAACACAGGGACAGAGGAACGCAGAGACAGAGGAACGCAGAGACAGAGACACACAGAGACAGAGGAACAGAGAGACAGAGGAACGCAGGGACTGAGGAACGCAGGGACAGAGGAACACAGGGACAGAGGAACACAGGGACAGAGGAACGCAGGGACAGAGGAACGCAGAGACTGAGGAACAAAGAGACTGAGGAACAGAGAGACAGAGGAACACAGAGACAGAGGAACAGAGAGACAGAGGAACACAGAGACTGAGGAACGCAGAGACTGAGGAACGCAGAGACTGAGGAACGCAGGGACAGAGGAACACAGGGACAGAGGAACGCAGAGACTGAGGAACGCAGAGACAGAGACACACAGAGACTGAGGAACACAGGGACAGAGGAACGCAGAGACCGAGGAACGCAGAGACAGAGGAACGCAGAGACCGAGGAACGCAGAGACAGAGGAACGCAGAGACCGAGGAACGCAGAGACAGAGGAACCCAGGGACAGAGGAACGCAGGGACAGAGGAACGCAGGGACAGAGGAACGCAGAGACAGAGGAACACAGGGACAGAGGAACGCAGAGACCGAGGAACGCAGAGACCGAGGAACGCAGAGACAGAGGAACGCAGGGACAGAGGAACGCAGGGACTGAGGAACGCAGAGACAGAGGAACGCAGAGACTGAGGAACGCAGAGACAGAGGAACGCAGAGACAGAGGAACCCAGGGACAGAGGAACGCAGGGACTGAGGAACGCAGAGACAGAGGAACGCAGAGACTGAGGAACGCAGAGACAGAGGAACGCAGAGACCGAGGAACGCAGAGACAGAGGAACGCAGGGACAGAGGAACGCAGGGACTGAGGAACGCAGAGACTGAGGAACGCAGAGACAGAGGAACGCAGGGACAGAGGAACGCAGAGACAGAGGAACACAGGGACAGAGGAACGCAGAGACCGAGGAACGCAGAGACAGAGGAACGCAGGGACAGAGGAACGCAAAGACAGAGGAACGCAGAGACAGAGGAACGCAGGGACAGAGGAACGCAGGGACAGAGGAACGCAGAGACAGAGGAAATCAGGGACAGAGGAAATCAGGGACAGAGGAACGCAGGGACAGAGGAACGCAGGGACAGAGGAACGCAGAGACAGAGGAACGCAGAGACAGAGGAATGCAGGGACAGAGGAACGCAGGGACAGAGGAACGCAGGGACTGAGGAACGCAGGGACAGAGGAACGCAGGGACAGAGGAACGCAGAGACTGAGGAACGCAGAGACTGAGGAACGCAGAGACTGAGGAACGCAGGGACAGAGGAACGTAGAGACAGAGGAACACAGAGACAGAGGAACACAATTATAACCCTCCCCCTTCGCTCACACACGTACAGGCCACCAGCATAAAAAATTAATTCAAAGATTCAGGGCATCTGGTTCAGGTCGTCTATTGCAATGACGAAACTCGCTTTGTAGATTGTTAAAACAAAGGGTTCTCTGAAACGACACAGGGACCCCTTTATAAAATAATACATTTTGAATAGCAGACACCCCTCCCCCAAACTGAGAAACACCCAATGTTTACTCTCTAACTAGCCTACAGTCAGTTATATATAATTCTCTATCAACAGGCAGTTTTCTTTACATTGGCAATGAATTTTTTCTCCCTTATCTCCCAGTCAACAGACCTGACAAATCTGTTTTGAAATGAGTTTCTACCTGAGCCACACAGACACACACACACACAACTGTGCGAGATTAAAATTATTTTGCAAATTGCTGTTTTTTCACTAGCCTTTCATTTTCTTCTTGAGGAGAAGAAAAATCTCTACCAAATTTATACCAGTTGCAGTCCAAATACAAGTCTGCCATGTTAAAAGCACAGCACAGTGTAATAAAGCACAGTGAAAGCATGGTGAAGCATAGGGAAGCATTGTAAAGCACAGAGAGGTCTCTCTCTCCCCCTCGCTCCTCTCCCCTCTCCCATTCCTTTGAGGTCACTGAACTCTAACCCACCTGCCATCTGCTGCTGGTACAACAAATTAGTGCCAAAGAGAGAGCAAGAAAGTGGAAGGGGGGGGATGAGGGGACGAGATAGAGGGGGAAAGGGGGGGGGGGGGGGTGAGAGAAAGAGAGAGGGAGAGGCTTGGAGACTGAACTGCTCCCTAAGAGAAAGGGTGCTCGCTCCAGTCCAGGTCTGGCCTGAGTCTAGGTGACTGAAAATCCAGTCCATATATATATACGAGAGTCCAGCTGCAATGCTATCAGATGCCCAATTACTTCCATATATGCAGCAATCTCTCAATCTGCCACTCAACCGGGAAGTGGCAGATCCCCTTGGATCTCTAATGCAATGAAAGGTTTCAATACACGCAGCTCTAGACACAGTTAGCATTGATGAGGAAAGACTGGAACCCGAAGCTACTTTACCATGATATCTGTGCAACACAGGCACCAAATATAGCTGATAGTAAAATAACAGCCTTATAGTACAGTCAAAGCACAGCAAACTGTAATAAAGCACAGTGAAAGCATGGTAAAACACATAGGGAAGCATTGTAAAACACAGAGAGGTTTGTTTTTTTAATATGCTTTACCACACCTCTCTGTGCTTTACAATGCTTCCCTATGCTTTACCAGACCTCTCTGTGCTTTACAATGCTTCCCTATGCTTTACCAGACCTCTCTGTGCTTTACAATGCTTCCCTATGCTTTACCAGACCTCTCTGTGCTTTACAATGCTTCCCTATGCTTTACCAGACCTCTCTGTGCTTTACAATGCTTCCCTATGCTTTACCAGACCTCTCTGTGCTTTACAATGCTTCCCTATGCTTTACCAGACCTCTCTGTGCTTTACAATGCTTCCCTATGCTTTACCAGACCTCTCTGTGCTTCACAATGCTTCCCTGTGCGTTACCACACCTCTCTGTGCTTTACAATGGGGCAGCAGTGTGGAGTAGTGGTTAGGGCTCTGGACTCTTGACCGGAGGGTTGTGGGTTCAATCCCCAGTGGGGGACACTGCTGTTGTACCCTTGAGCAAGGTACTTTACCTAGATTGCTCCAGTAAAAACCCAACTGTATAAATGGGTAATTGTATGTAAAAATAATGTGATATCTGTATAATGTGAAATAATGTATAATGTGAGATCTTGTAACAATTGTAAGTCGCCCTGGATAAGGGCGTCTGCTAAGAAATAAATAATAATAATAATAATAATAATAATACAATGCTTCCCTATGCTTTACCAGACCTCTCTGTGCTTTACAATGCTTCCCTATGCTTTACCAGACCTCTCTGTGCTTTACAATGCTTCCCTATGCTTTACCACACCTCTCTGTGCTTTACAATGCTTCCCTATGCTTTACCACACCTCTCTGTGCTTTACAATGCTTCCCTATGCTTTACCAGACCTCTCTGTGCTTTACAATGCTTCCCTATGCTTTACCACACCTCTCTGTGCTTTACAATGCTTCCCTGTGCGTTACCACACTTACTGTACACTTTGCTGTGTTTTTACGAGGGGCAGATTTTAGAGGCTGATGCAATTATAAAGTGTTTCTAATTCAGCGTGTCGCATTGTCTTTCCATCTTTGATTCATGGACTCTGATATTAATGTAGAAGACGGAGGCAGAAAGCAATTTCCTGATTCTCGCCAAAGAAAGACAATTACATTTCCTCTCCTTGAGAAGACAATATACTGGGGCTGCACTTAATGCATTTAAAAACATGAAAAGACAGCTGGATTACATACAGAGAGAGAGAGAGAGAGAGAGAGGACAGAGAGGGAGAGAAGAGGGGAGAGAGGAGGCAGAGGAGAGAGGGAGGGAGTTGAGAGAAGAGGGGAGAGAGAGAGAGGGGGAGAGAGAGAGAGAAGAGGGGGAGAGAAGGAGAGAGGACAGAGAGGGAGAGAAGAGGGGAGAGAGGCAGAGGAGAGAGGACAGAGGTGAGAGGGAGCGAGTTGAGAGAAGAGGGGAGAGGGAGAGGAGGAGAGAGAGAGAGAGAGGAGGGGGAGAGAAGAGGGGAGAGAGAGGCAGAGGAGAGAGGGAGGGAGTTGACAGAAGAGGGAGAGAGGGGGAGAGAGAGAGAGAGAGAAACAGCATCCACTCACTCACTGAGGCAAAACTCAATGCAAAGCACATGGATCATTTAAAAACCTTTCTTAAAACATTTAGATTGTATTACAAAAACATCAATAACAAATCAAATAAACTGCGGCTGAATTTTATAACTTGTAAAATGACGAAACAACGTTAGTTAATCCAGTATTTTATTAGATCTTTCTAAAGGTTGCTTTGGTATCCCACAGCACAGTGTAGTAAAGCACAGAGAAGAGAATGAACCAGCCCCCTTCTCAGAGTTTACTGCTGCGGTTTCCCCAGACTGTGAAATGTGATCAGTGCATAAGGACCCCCTTTTTTTAATAAGGACCCTAAGAAAATGAGAGTCAACAGGACGGCAGATCAAATTAAACCCATATTTTTTTTTTTTTTTTTCATTTGTGGTCTCCACACCTTCAAATCAATTCAACATAATTACAAACTGGAAAAGCACGGCTAATTCTCTGGGGTAGATTTTTCTGGCAATCTGTCGATGACCCCCTCCCCCCTTCACTCAGGTGGGCGTCATGGTTACCGCGTCATGGTTACCGCTGGTGATGTGCTAGCGTTGCTATGGCAACTCCAGCAGGAGGACCTCAAAATGAAACTTCACTGTGATCTCGCTCTGGTTGCTGCAGGTCTTTTGAGATCTGCCCTGAAATGCAGCCAGACTCAGGGAGGGGAATCAGACTCCTATTGCACAGCAGTTTCACCCATTCCAGGGTTTACAACAAGCTTGATCAGCCCCAGTGTGTGTAGGTAACAAGGTCAGGGGTGTTGTGTTATTATTAAACTTATGGTGAAAAAAAGGAATGGATCAAACTGCTATGCAAAAGGAGTTTTGTAAATTCAATGGCAGACGTTTCCACTAGACGTCTTTCTTTAAGACCCGACTTGACAAAGTTCTGAGATCAATCAGCTGCTCGGAACCGGACGAGCTCCGAGGGGCTGAACGGACTCCTCTCGTTTGTTCATTTTCTGATGTGTTACCAGGGGATGCAGTGTCTGAGGTGGGATGCATTATTCAGCACCTGAGATTCTGACACAGAGCTTATCACCCCCCAGTAACCATGGAAACGCAGCATCGCCACGCTATCTGGGAAGTCTCCTGGGTGTGTGTGTGTTTATCACATAGGTTATTATGTCCTGTTAATATTAACTCTCCTATGAGTTTGTCTCATTGTCTCAGTGTGCATGTGTGTTTGCCGGTGTGTGTGTCTATGTCACTGTGTGTGTGTGTGTGTGTGTGTGTGTGTGTGTGTGTCAGTGTGTAGGGGGTCTCTCAGTCTGTGTTTGTGTCCCAGTGTGTGTGTCACTGTGTGTGTGTGTCACTGTACTGCATCGTCATTCTCAACTAATCACGGTCGCACGCAGACAGACAGACAGGAAATCTATGCAGTGTATGAATTCAGGGACTGCAGTGTGAGTGACAGCAGTGTGACACTCACTGACCCGCCCCTATCTTCCTTATTAAAGGGCAGACTCTCTCGCTCCCTTCCAGCCTCTGCAAACACTCACCACAGGAATACTGCAGCGTGCCCTCCTGCTGTTCATTTACCACGGTTTACCTTGAGTCTCATGCTTATTCATATGCTTTACCAGACCTCTCTATGCTTTACTATGCTTTCACCGTGCTGTAGTACACTTTGCTGTGCTTTACAATGCTTCCCTATGCTTTACCAGACCTCTCTGTGCTTTACAATGCTTCCCTATGCTTTACCAGACCTCTCTGTGCTTTACAATGCTTCCCTATGCTTTACCAGACCTCTCTGTGCTTTACAATGCTTCCCTGTGTTTTACCAGACATCTCTGTGCTTTACAATGCTTCCCTATGCTTTACCACACCTCTCTGTGCTTTACAATGCTTCCCTATGCTTTACCAGACCTATCTGTGCTTTACAGTGCTTCCCTATGCTTTACCACACCTCTCTGTAATTTGCAATGCTTCCCTATGCTTTACCACCCCTCTCTGTGCTTTACAATGCTTCCCTATGCTTTACCACACCTCTCTGTGCTTTACAATTCTTCCCTATGCTTTACCAGACCTCTCTGTGCTTTGCCATGCTTTCACTCACAACCACACACGCACTCATTTTCAAACACAGACATATAATGACATGTTTTTCTTTTTTGCCCTCAAAACACATACTAAACATTTTAGTTCCGGACGAAAACAAAGCAGACGAGTTAACGAGCACTGAAAGCAGTGTTGTGCTTTAATTAACAGAGTAATTAGCATGTTGTGCGGGAGAGAGAGAGAGAGAGAGAGAGAGAGAGAGAGAGAGAGAGATAAAAGAGAAAATCATCAGCATCAACAAGCGAGACGGACCAGCAGCGAAGTGGGAGGAAACTGGGAGAGGAGCGTGTGAGACACAAACACTCACACATACAGACAAAGCAGATGATCCTTGCAGATCAATGGTGCTTGAAATATGTCGCACAGAGCAGAGAAAATAACGAGATTGAAACTGGTACCAATGAGAGCTGAGCCTGGGGCAAGAGAGAGGAGAGGAGAGGGGGAGAGAAGGACAGGAGGGAGAGGGGGGAGAGAGGGAGAGGAGAAATAGTGTGTGTCTAGCTGCTTGTGTTTCTGAAGGTGGGAGAGAGGGGAAGGGAGGAGAGAGGAGAGAGGAGACAGAGCGCCATGGAGACAGACAGCCTCCAGCCTTCTTTGAATATGATCCGTGGCCCCAATTTGATTTCTTATACCAAGATCTTTGGGGAGTGGGCAGGCATGGAGGCATGCATTAGTGAATAAATAAAGAAGGGAGGGAGAGAGGGAGGGAGGGAGGGAGAGAGGGAAATCCAGCACGTACTCGCTGTGCATCAGTGTCCTGGGTGAATGCAGCTGTCTCTGTCAATCTGTCATGTCACTGACAGGATCTTCATCTGTCTGATAAGCCAGATCTGTCACAGACACCTTCCACTAACATCCTGACAGCTCTGTGAGTCCGACAGCACAGGCACACACACACACACACACTGAGACACACACACTGAGACACAGAGACACACACTGAGACACAGAGACACACACACGCATACTGAGACACAGAGACACACACACAGAGACACACACACACAGATACACACACACAGAGTCACACACACACAGAGACACACACACACACTCTGAGACACAGAGACACACACAGACACACACTGAGACACAGAGACACACACACACAGACACATACTGAGACACACGCACAGACACACAATGAGACACAGAGACACACACACAGAGACACACACACACACCGAGTCACAGAGACATACACACACAGAGAGACAGAGATACACATACAGAGGGACACTCACAGAAACTAAGACACACACACTGAGACACACAGAGACACTAGCTAACAAGACTAGAGCACAGTTTAGATAAGCACATGTGAAATACAGGTAAGATACTCTTTCAAAACTGCACATCTCAGGTAGCGAATGGAGCTAACCACTTTTAAAACTGAATGCATAATAATAATAATAATAATAATAATAATAATAATAATAATAATAATAATACGCCCTTGAAAAGTCAGAGTTGACTGGTATTCACTGAGGCACAGAAAGGGCTGCGTGATCGTGTTTTGTTAACAGCGGACCGGTCGATTTGTCACGACGGGTAAAATGAAAACACAACACACAGCACTCCTGGGGTGCTCACTGCATCCGTGGGGAGCTCAGGGTTAAGAGCCTTTCAGATCAGGCCAGGGCTCAGAGCTTTTTAACTAGGTGTGCATTATTAATATGCTCAGAAGGACTGGACAGTTGAAAGACTGTAGCCACTGTCTCAGCAGCCAGCCAAAGAGTCGACAGCATGACTCCAAAGAGACAAGGATGGGTTTCGTCTAAAACTCACCAGGATTGTAGAGCTCTTGGATTATTGTAAAAGCACAGCAAAGTGCTGAGTACAGTAAAAGCATGGTAAAGCATAGGGAAGCATTGTAAAGCACAGAGAGGTCTGGTAAAGCATAGGGAAGCATTGTAAAGCACAGAGAGGTCTGGTAAAGCATAGGGAAGCATTGTAAAACACAGAGAGGTCTGGTAAAGCATAGGGAAGCATTGTAAAGCACAGAGAGGTCTGGTAAAGCATAGGGAAGCATTGTAAAGCACAGAGAGGTCTGGTAAAGCATAGGGAAGCATTGTAAAGCACAGAGAGGACTGGTAAAGCATAGGGAAGCATTGTAAAGCACAGAGAGGTCTGGTAAAGCATAGGGAAGCATTGTAAAGCACAGAGAGGACTGGTAAAGAATAGGGAAGCATTGTAAAGCACAGAGAGGTCTGGTAAAGCATAGGGAAGCATTGTAAAGCACAGAGAGGTCTGGTAAAGCAGACACACACACACACACACACAGACAGACAGACAGACACACAGACAGACAGACAGACACACACAGACACACACACACACACACACACACACACACAGACAGACAGACAGACAGACACACAGACAGACAGACAGACACACACACACAGACACACACAGACACACACACACACACACACACACACACACAGACAGGATCAACGCACTGTGCTTCCCTGTAAGCAATACGAGACACCCTTCCTTTAACTCCTGCATTGAGTCCCGGAGCTCTGAGCAGAGGCAGTGTTTTAATTAAACACCCGGGGCTGGAGCAATGCTGTGTGGCTTTATTAATGAATTAATACATTTCTAGATTTCATTCTGTGCAGTGACTGAAACTCCCACTACAATGACGATGCAGCCTCATGCTTTCCACAGCGTCCCTGCTCAAAGCAGTTTGAGTTTTGTGGCAGTTTTGTGGCATTCAAATGAATGTTAAGTTTTAGACTTTCTGCACGCTAATGGTGGGGAAGAACAAAAAACCATGCATGAATGAGAGGCTGGTGGTCTGTCTGCATCCCCGAGCCCCCTCTGCATGTCTCAGATTGCTGGCAATGCCCTCAGTGTGTGGAAGCAGCTCCTCTCTGTGACTCACTGGCCTCTCATGTGTCTCTGTGTGACTCATCTTACTGTAAACCACCAGCTGTACCCCGGCTCCAGAGAGCTTCATGTGATATACTCTCGGGCACCTCCTAATGCGATCATGCAGCTAGCATTGCACTGGATCAGACTCGATGATAACTCCAGGAGGGGTGCTTGGAGAACAACAGTGTGAGCTCAGAATCATCATACAGTAGATCTGTTACAGACCCGATACACTTTCCTAATGCATCTCCCATAGCTTGCCTTTTATTTAACTTCTGTAACAGACCCCTCTGTACTTTCACTGTGCTTTATTACACTTTGCTGTGCTTTTACTGTGGGACACCAGTAAATTCGTTGTCTGCTTGACTCTTCTAGTTTCAATAATACTGATGAAGGCACTGGAGCCAAACGCTGGTCTGCTTGACTCAGTCTCTTCTAGTTTCAATAACACTGATGAAGGCACTGGAGCCCAAACGCTGGTCTGCTTGACTCGGTCTCTTCTAGTTTCAATAACACTGATGAAGGCGCTGGAGCCCAAACGCTGGTCTGCTTGACTCAGGGTGTTAGTCGCTGGACCCTTCTTGCAATGATTTTAAAGGCGGTTTATTTTCTGCCTCTGTTTGTATTGACTGAATGGCCACCCTTGTGCATTGCTGCACACTGCTCCTCTGTCTGAGCCCCAACTCTCCTCTCCATCGCTTCTCTTTCTCAAGCCTGGGAGACAGTGGCTCTGTTGTTCTCCATCAACTCTTGTGACAGACAGTCAGTGTGGCGCTGTGAGAAATGCCTTTCTTAAGAACGCTTTTCCTGTCTGCGAGCGAAGATCAAAAACAGAAGCATGTGGGAAACGGGCAGCGGAATGAACTGAAAAATCTGAGCATTATTTTTATTAATTACACTCATCTACAGAGACTCCACACAGCCCAGGAGAGATGAAGGTCAGCGGGCATCCTCCGATCCTCAAGCCAATCGCCGCTTTACATCCAGGAGCTCCACAGAGGATGTGAGCTACCGCCCCCTGGAGGATAAGCCCTGCAGGTATCTGCTTTGAGCTTGCTGGACAATAGAGGCCATGCCTTTACCAGGGGAGACCCTCGGGGACCCCTGCGCTCCCCTGACTGTGTGACTCCCCCCTGCACACCACGTGGCCGTGCCTTTACCAGGGGGAGACCCTCGGGGACCCCTGCGCTCCCCTGACTGTGTGACTCCCCCCTGCGCACCACGCGGCCGTGCCTTTACCAGGGGGAGACCCTCGGGGACCCCTGCGCTCCCCTGACTGTGTGACTCCCCCCTGCACACCACGTGGCCGTGCCTTTACCAGGGGAGACCCTCGGGGACCCCTGCGCTTCCCTGACTGTGTGACTTCCCCCTGCGCACCACGCAGCCGTGCCTTTATCAGGGGAGACCCTCGGGGACCCCTGCGCTCCCCTGACTGTGTGACTCCCCCCTGCACACCACGTGGCCGTGCCTTTACCAGGGGGAGACCCTCGGGGACCCCTGCGCTCCCCTGACTGTGTGACTCGCCCCTGCGCACCACGCGGCCGTGCCTTTACCAGGGGAGACCCTCAGGGACCCTTGCGCTCCCCTGACTGTGTGACTCCCCCCTGCGCACCACGCGGCCGTGCCTTTACCAGGGGAGACTCTCAGGGACCCCTGCGCTTCCCTGACTGTGTGACTCCACCCTGCGCACCACGCGGCCGTGCCTTTACCAGGGGAGACACTCTGACTCAGACATTAGAAAAGAAATTAGGTTTACAGTAATTGAGAGAGAGAGAGAGAGAGAGAGAGAGAGAGAGAGAGAGAGAGAGAGAGAGAGACGAGAGCCACTTAGCTAATTCAGACAGTCCCCACATATCTCTGCAACCTCACCGCCTGTGAATCTAAAAACGTCCTTCCAAGGTCGGAGAGGAGGCTGGGGAGTGATTTAAGAGCAGAAGGGAGGAGGGGGAGATTGAACCCTTTCAGTTGTCATGCAGTCTTTGCGTGTGTCCCTCTGGATCCAGTCAGCTCTGAGTTTCGTTCTATTTGTACTCTCGTCCCGCAGCGCTGTCTCATTACTTCCACTCAGAAATGTACGCGACCCCGCTCCCCTGTGCTGTACCCCGCTGTGCCGCTCGACTGTATCAGCCCAGCTCGTGCGATTAGAGGAGGGTACAATGCTGGTAGCGAGCTCAGTAACTAGGGGAGACCGGGGACAGTTGCAACATTTTTTCTTACCTTTCTCTCCATTACGCACAGATGGTTCGAGCTAGTTTGACCAGACTTTGATACAAACAGCTTCCATCTGTCTTCTACCAATCCCCATAGTTATCCTGTTTTACGAGCTCGTATACATACAGCAAGAGGGCTTGAAACGTAAGGTGTCTGATGTTACAATTGACACCATGGCCAGGGTCAGTTGTAACGGTGGGATCAGATGTAACATTCTGTCGAAAAATTAAATACACAACATTTCATTGAACTCAAGAATTGAATGTTTGATTGAATAAGATCAATTTTCACCTGAACCAAACATGTTTGTTTTTATTGAACTCAAAAACTGAATATCTTTATTGAAAAATAAAACTGTTCACATAAGGCAATTTTTTTTTTTGTCTTACTTAGAAAACTTTAACATCCGTAAAAATATAGGCCTTTATCAAGCAAGAATATATCACTCTGAGTCACAATTGTGATACATGAACATTTTGTTTCCTTCAGTGCAAGCTAAGGGCAGCAGTGTGCAGTAGTAGGGCAGCAGTGTGGAGTAGGGGTTAGAGCTCTGGACTCTTGACCGGAGGGTCGTGGGTTCAATCCCCAGTGGGGGACACTGCTGTTGTACCCTTGAGCAAGGTACTTTACCTAGATTGCTCCAGTAAAAACCAACTGTATAAATGGGTAATTGAATGTAATGTAAAATAATGTATAATGTGATATCTTGTAACAATTGTAAGTTGCCCTGGATAAGGGCGTCTGCTAAGAAATAAATAATAATAATAATAATAATAATAATAATAATAATAATAATGGTGTATGGGTTCAATTGTAACACGTGTTACAACTGACCCCAACCCAGGGAGCCATTACTAAACCTCATGTTCCAGCAAGAAACAGCAAAACTAAAATCAGTTGTGTCAATTATAAGTACAGAGATCAGGGATGAGGATGCTAAAAGCCTGGATCCATAAAAGGGATAACACAGGGATATATCACAAAAAGAAAACTAGGGAAAAAATGTACTCTCCTAGGTCAAAGATCGATGTTTGTAGATCAAATCTCAGGCAGACCTGACCTGAGCATGTGCCGAGTGAGTGATGTCACTCTAGCTTGCTTCTGATTGGAGAAATTCAAGCTGTTACAACCATCCTGTGTTACAACTGTCCCCGGACTTCCCTACTAGTGTAGATTGAGAACTCTGTCAGCCCGACTCGGTCTCAGTGCTGTCGCCCCCCCCCCTCCCCCCCGAACGCAGTGGACCAGGCCAGGGCTGGAGCTGACAGGGGGACCCCACAGGGGACTCACTCAAAACAGGGCGCTGCTGGAATCCAGATCACAGCTTTACTGGGACTGCATGCCAAGGAGCTTGTGTGCACGCGTGTGTGTGTGTGTGTGTGTGTGTGTGTGTCTGTCTATCTATCTGTGTGTGTGCGTGTCTATCTATCTGTGTGTGTGTGTCTGTCTATCTGTGTGTGTGCGTGTGTGTGCGTGCGTCTATCTGTGTGTGTGTGTGTGTGTGTGTGTATGTGTGCAAGTGTGCGTGTGTCTACCTGTGTCTGTGTGTGCGGGTCTGTGTGCGTGTGTCTGTGTGTCTGTTTGCGTTTGTCTGTGTGTCTGTGTGTGTGTGAGCTTTTAGAAGGGACTGAATTCCCTGAAAATTGGTATTGATAACAAGGGCAAGCTGCAGCCTTTGGTAGAAGCAAATATATATATATATATATATATATATATATATATATATATATATATATATATATAGTAGAGAGTCAATTATCAGAAATAAATAGGACTGATACAAGTTCGCATAATCAATTTGTATGGATAATCAAACACGTATCAATAACAATGACTGTACCTTTAATAATGTACAGAATAAAGTTAGTACTTAGTGCACAAGCACCTACTGATGATATATAGCTAGTAACCTATTCTATCACATTAAGCATACAACAGTACAAAGCTTTACAAATCATTAAAAATCAAGAACGACAAAATGATATCGCAAAAATCTACCGGAAGCCATACTAGCAGTATTTCATGTTAGATTTCGAAAGGTCACATTTTTCTATTTTTTTTCACTATGATACACAATCACAAGCGCATAGCCATTGTAGTGCCACTGTCTGTCTGTCTTCATCTCCGTTGAAGATCATTTGGGAGGCTTCTATCTTAACAGCACATAACCAACTATTAATTTGAAAGTAAATCTATATTGTGTCTCGCCTGCTATTAAAGAAACGCTGCTTGACTGAATGTTAATCTAATTTTAGAAGCCAGCAGAACATCTCTTTACACCACAGAGACTGCTGACTGACTATAAAGAAGACAGGAACTTCAAACTAAAACCCGGACCTCCAGGGGAAAGGGAGAGGCAGGAACGAGAAGCTGGGGAATTAACCCACCGTCTGTCTGTCTGTCTGTCTCTCTACAAAGCTCCTCACATTGTGTACACACACTTACTGACTCATACTGCCACACACACACAGATACACACACAATAGCTCTAGCACACACATCCTCACACACACAGCCGCACTGACAAAGAGTCAAATTGTCTTCAGGCTCCAGGGTAAGATGCTAAGCTGAGTATCGCTTAGTTTAAGTGCTTTTTGTCTTGTCTTTTAAACCCTCTTTGTAACTGAGAGAGGAGAGGATAGAGAGCCATTAGCCTTTCGAACCATCACCAGAGAAACACTCTAGGAGTACAGAATACTAGATAACAGCGACGGGAATAAAACTGGTTTAATGGTTTAATAACAAGACACACCTGAGCTTGTTGCCTAGAGACACTGGGGGCTGATCAAGCTGGTAGTAAAACCTGGAATGGGTGACACTGCTGTGCAATAGGAGTCTTATTTCCAGGGATGGTATATTCTGCTTCCTTTAATTTAACATAGTACTACAATACAGTTGTACTCCTATTTCCCCTTTATGTCAGCACTGTCTTTCTTGTTAGAAGGGAAACACAAATAGCACAACAGTCTTGTGACTAGAGGCAGAGCGCAGCAGCTTATGTGTTTAGTATTGTGTTAATAATGGCTTCTGAAAATGGAAATCAACCAAGTATAATCATATCAAACCATTTATGGGTGAACGATGTTTTATGTCAAGCAAAATCTCACACAAAAACATCTTATGGGCCCACGTTTTCAAAGCCTCGACTCCAGTCTTTAATTAATTCCTACTTTTTCTGAAGGAGATCAAACATCTGTCAATTTAACCAAACTAGACGCGAACTGCCAAGTTCTGTGTTTCAGGTCACTTCAGCCGTCTGTTTACGATCATTCTGAGGACAATGTGGCGAATACGTGGATGACTGCAAATTCCCGCGGGGGCCTGTGAATTTCAGGATTTCCGAGGGATTCCGTTATCCGCAGATCTGGATTGGCTCTCGTCGTGACTAAGGCTCCTGACTGAAGCTTTCTAAAGGGAAAGCATTGTGTTAGAGCTAATCAGAAAGCACACCATGACAAGCCATCCATTATAGAACTGTTACTGTTAACGATACAACACTGGGGCTCCCAGTAAAGGCGCTCCGCGTGGAGTGCAGGATGCGCCCTATAGCCTGGAGATCGCAGGTTCGAGTCCAGGTTATGCCATCGCCGATTGTGGACTGGAGTTCCCAGGGGGCGGCGCACAATTGTCCGAGCGCCGCCCGGGAGAGGAGGGCTCAGGTCGGCAGGGGAATCCTCGGTCACCGCGCACCAGCGACCCCTGTGGCCGATAGGGCACCTGCAGGTCTGCTGTAG
>NC_081243.1:1435147-1492647 GCF_902713425.1 Acipenser ruthenus | reverse complement strand
TTTCTATCAGCTTCATATATCTGTACATACACGCCATGGCACATGCTTCTCATTTCTCTACATATCTGGGGAACCGCGTACCTGGAGGTCATTAAACTTGATATTCACATTATTTAGCAAGTAGGGCTCCCGAGTGGCGCATCCGGTAAAGGTTCTCCGCGTGGAGTGCAGGAACGATGCAGGAACTTCGCCAGTTCGAGTCCAGGCTATTCCATTGCCGACTGAGGACAGGAGCTCCCAGGGGCATAATTGGGGGCGCTTAGGTCGGCCAGGGTGTCCTCGGCTCACCGTGCACCAGCGCCCCCCTGTGGTCTGGCCGGGCACCTGCGGCCTTGCCTGTAAGCTGCCCAGAGCTGCATTGTCCTCCGACGCTGTAGCTCTGGGTTGGCTGCACGGTGAGTCTGCAGCGTGAAAAGAAGCAGGCGGCTGACGTCACACGCTTCGGAGGACAGCGTGTGTTTGTCTTCGCCGCTCCTGAGTCAGCGCAGGGGTGGTAGCGGTGAGCCTAAAAATAATTGGATATCCAGTCTGCTGTATATGTGTAATATCTATCCACAGTATGCATCAGGCAGACAGTCTCTGAGAGTTTTAAAGGGTTATCGCACTTGCAGGCTGATAAGATTTAAACCAAAAATCAGTCCAATATAATCTGTTTCACAGGCTTACCACATACAGGAAAGTGTCCGATAGCCATCTCCTACATTATACTGTTAAGAGCCTCCCTTTCTTATGTCTGCTCCACCAGCACAGAGCAGAGGGAGGCTGTTCAGAGAGTAGAAGAGCCTCCCTTTCTCTTTCTCTGCTCCCCCAGAACAGAGCAGAGGGAGGCTGTTCAGAGAGTAGAAGAGCCTCCCTTTCTCTTTCTCTGCTCCACCAGCACAGAGCAGAGGGAGGCTGTTCAGAGAGTATAAGAGCCTCCCTTTCTCTTTCTCTGCTCCACCAGCACAGAGCAGAGGGAGGCTGTTCAGAGAGTATAAGAGCTTCCCTTTCTCTTTCTCTGCTCCACCAGCACAGAGCAGAGGGAGGCTGTTCAGAGAGTATAAGAGCCTCCCTTTCTCTTTCTCTGCTCCACCAGCACAGAGCAGAGGGAGGCTGTTCAGAGAGTAGAAAAGCCTCCCTTCCTCTGCAATAGCCTGTTTCAGTATCATGCTTTATTTATTAAGTTGCCGATCTGAAAATGTTTGGTATTGAGGCAATTATATATATATATACACAATTAGATAAAACCAGCATTCAGTTGATAAATTGATTCATTACCCTGCAACCAACAGTTCAATTTAGACACATTTCGAGCAGTCACGTTTTTCATTAACATGTAAAAAAAACCAAAAAAAACAGAATGCGCTCTTTTTATTTATTCATTATGCAGTTCTGCAATAATGGTTCTGTATTATGCTGAGGGGCAATGGTAGCACAAGCATAGGGCAGCTGCAATGGGGTGAGGCTGCCATTGGTAGAATGGGATCACAGTGTGCTAACTATACCCTTCCCAAATGATCTTCAATGGCAATGCAGACTGGGTCTACCAAGGCTAGTGTCAGCGTGTGTGTCACTGTGTCACTGTGTGTGTGTCAGTGTGTGTGTCAGTGTGTGTGTGTCAGTGTGTGTGCGCGTGCTTGTGTGGGTGGAAGGTTGATAGTTGAAGGGTTAGGGGTCAGTCTGCTTGTCGGATGTGAAGGTCAGTCTGCTCTGAATGAAGCAAAGCTGAAAAAGCTGAAATTGAAAAGCTGCATTGAGGAGTGAAAATAACAATAGCGCAATTAGGAGACGAGAGTGCCTCACTGAGGCTTATGCATTATTCACACTGCCTGCAGATCAACATCACTCACACGAGACACAAAGAATTCAAAGCCATGAAAAGGGCGTGCTGAAGAGATGAGCTAATAGGGGATTTTTTTAATAATTATTATTATTATTTTGTGTTTGTGTTTTTTTTAATATTAGTACACTAAGCCTTTCACTTGCCTCTCACAGCTAATTCACCAGCATCTCATCCAGCCTTTCACCTTCCTCTGGAGGTCTGGGTTCCAATCTGGGACTTGACAGACAGACAGACAGACAGACAGACAGATAGTGGACTAATTCACTATCCTCTCATTCAAATAAGGTTTTTTACAAACTAGAATTTTTAAAGAGATGTTTACGAGACTGTAGCCCGGAGATACCTTAATTAAAACATGAGTTCAGAGATAATAAATAAATCATCATTTTAGGAGGCATCTCAAGAGATAATGCCCAGATACCAAAAAAATATATTATTCAAACTCAGGAAAATGTGAAGTTTTCCTTTTAGAAACAGCCTGTCTGGTGCCTGGGAGCTGCCGGCAGATTTGAAAGTGGGAGATTATGCAAAGTTATTGAAAATCGCTCGTGATCTTTTTAAATATTCTTATATTACAGGACTGATCTCTGCCCCTCACTCTCGATTTTTTTCATTACTGGGGCAGTAACAAGGTTTGAGACTGACAGCTGCTGAATATTTCAAGTGTACAGAGGATTCAAACACCCATTCTCTTACCTCTTATTAGCTTTATTATCATGATCTCTGGTCCCTCCCTTTAAAGGAGCGCTGACCATCTTTAAAATCCATTCTCTCACCTCTTATTAGCTTTATTATCATGATCTCTGGTCCCTCCCTTTAAAGGAGCGCTGACCATCTTTAAAATCCATTCTCTCACCTCTTATTAGCTTTATTATCATGATCACTGGCCCCTCCCTTTAAAGGAGCGCTGACCATCTTTAAAATCCATTCTCTCACCTCTTATTAGCTTTATTATCATGATCTCTGGTCCCTCCCTTTAAAGGAGCGCTGACCATCTTTAAAATCCATTCTTTCACCTCTTATTAGCTTTATTATCGTGATCACTGGCCCCTCCCTTTAAAGGAGCGCTGACCATCTTTAAAATCCATTCTCTCACCTCTTATTAGCTTTATTATCATGATCACTGGCCCCTCCCTTTAAAGGAGCGCTGACCATCTTTAAAATCCATTCTCTTACCTCTTATTAGCTTTATTATCATGATCTCTGGTCCCTCCCTTTAAAGGAGTGCTGACCATCTTTAAAATCCATTCTCTCACCTCTTATTAGCTTTATTAACAGGATCACTGCCCCCTCCCTTTAAAGGAGCGCAGACCAGGGCTTTAAAATGCATAAGAAACTGCAGAATTCAAAAAACAAAAACCAGAATTGTATTTTAAAAAACAGAATTAATAGATACAAGCGTTTTCACAGTGCGTGTATTATACATGTTCAATCAACACTTCTGAGAAATAGCAAGTGTCCTCCTACAATCTGATTGATACCTGTGTGATAGATATCCCTTAGCAATCTGATTGATACCTGTGTGATAGATATGCCTTAGCAATCTGATTGCCCCTATTTTGCTTAGCGTTCCTGTTGGGTCGTTTTGACTTCAGTTCTCTCTCTCTCTCTCTCTCTCTCTCTCTCTCTCTCTCTCTCTCTCTCTCTCTCTCTCTCTCTCTCTCTCGTGAGTGCTCTTGACTCAGTGAAGAGTGCATTAGCTCAGCTGTTCAGTAAATTGAGATTTCACACAAGTGTCTGCAGTATATCTATTTATTTTTCATATTTCATATTATTATATTTTATTACTGTACGGTGACGCTTAAATGTTTACCACAGTATTTTTGAAGGTTTCCCCTTTGCATTTCCCTCGGTTATACAATCCAAAACAGTTACCCTGGTTTGCCATGTTAATTAATATGCGTTACCAGACCTCTCTGTGCTTTACAATGCTTCCCTATGCTTTACCAGACCTCTCTGTGCTTTACAATGCTTCCCTATGCTTTACCACACCTCTCTGTGCTTTACAATGCTTCCCTATGCTTTACCACACCTCTCTGTGCTTTACAATGCTTCCCTATGCTTTACCAGACCTCTCTGTGCTTTACAATGCTTCCCTATGCTTTACCACACCTCTCTGTGCTTTACAATGCTTCCCTATGCTTTACCAGACCTCTCTGTGCTTTACAATGCTTCCCTATGCTTTACCACACCTCTCTGTGCTTTACAATGCTTCCCTATGCTTTACCAGACCTCTCTGTGCTTTACAATGCTTCCCTATGCTTTACCAGACCTCTCTGTGCTTTACAATGCTTCCCTATGCTTTACCAGACCTCTCTGTGCTTTACAATGCTTCCCTATGTTTTACCAGACCTCTCTGTGCTTTACAATGCTTCCCTATGCTTTACCAGACCTCTCTGTGCTTTACAATGCTTCCCTATGCTTTACCAAACCTCTCTGTGCTTTACAATGCTTCCCTATGCTTTACCAGACCTCTCTGTGCTTTACAATGCTTCCCTATGCTTTACCAGACCTCTCTGTGCTTTACAATGCTTCCCTATGCTTTACCACACCTCTCTGTGCTTTACAATGCTTCCCTATGATTTACCACACTTTGCACACTTTATTACACTTTGCTGTGCTTTTACTGTGGGACACTTCTATAAGGGTTAGTTTACCCTGCTTTGTTTTTGACAGTAGAAGTCACTGTAATACAAATGATTCCAAACATCATAAGAACACAAGGGGATGTAAACCATGACATTGAATTTCAAGGAGATTTTGACACGATTTCATTTTATTTCACTTTAGCTTTTAAACTGCAACCCTCTCACCAATTGATGCAACCAGCATGACTGTCTGTGCAATTTGCAAGCTACAGGATTTTGACATCAATACATCAATGCATCATTGTTGTTTCTCTATTGTTATTATTATTATCCAAGGCGACTTACAGAGACTAGGGTGTGTGAACTATGCATCAGCTGCAGAGTCACTTACAACTACGTCTCACCCGAAAGACGGAACACAAGGAGGTGAAGTGACTTGCTCAGGGTCACACAATGAGTCAGTGAGTGAGCCGGGATTTGAACCTCCTGGTTACAAGCCCTTTTTTGTAACCACTGGACCACACAGCCTCCTTATTGTGCAAACATTTTTTTTTATATCACAAGCCCTTGCCTCATTACAGACCTCTCAGACTGCTTGTGGGTCGATTCTATTACACATTCTCAAACTGTTCCATTTTGCCATCCTGCGTTTCGCGAATGGAAAAAAAACCTCAGCAGTTATTTAACTGAACTTGAAATGCACCAGCAATCATTCCTTTGATTTATTTAGTGAATTAATCCACTGTCTGTCTGCACCACCTACCCCCCCAGATCGGATCCCAGGCCCCCAGAGGAAGGAGAAAGGCAGGAAAGAGAGGCTGGTGGATCAGTCTGTTTCACCGAGCCCCTTAATTAAACGGTATTAATTGAATTGTAGCTGTCATTCTAATTCCAGCTCTGCAGTCGCTCACAGCGCGGACTGACTCACACTCACACAGCTATCAAAGCTAACTCGCCCGTGATGCCCATTCAAACAGGCAGAGTGACTGGAATCCGCAATTCAACAAAGCGACCGCACCATGCTGTCTGTACAGCTTTATCCACTGGAGAACTGCGCAATACTGTCCTGTCCGTTTCAATACTGCCGAGAACACTTTTATTAATCCACTGCTGAAGTGCTCAATAGCGTCCTGCCTGTTTCAATATATATATATATTTATTATTTTTTTTTAACGGACTACGATTAAAAAATTAAAACATTTATACAACCAGTTTTGAGAGATCTGGGCTTGAATAACCTCTTCGTGTTCGATGTCCTTATGAAAGTAAACTACAGTAAATATGAAGTTTTTCTCCTTTGTTTTTTTTAAGAAGCTTTACCAGACCTCTCTGTGCTTTACAATGCTTCCCTCTGCTTTACCAGACCTCTCTGTGCTTTACAATGCTTCCCTATGCTTTACCAGACCTCTCTGTGCCTTACAATGCTTCCCTATGCTTTACCAGACCTCTCTGTGCTTTACAATGCTTCCCTATGCTTTACCAGACCTCTCTGTGCTTTACAATGCTTCCCTATGCTTTACCAGACCTCTCTGTGCTTTACAATGCTTCCCTATGCTTTACCACACCTCTCTGTGCTTTACAATGCTTCCCTATGCTTTACCAGACCTCTCTGTGCTTTACAATGCTTCCCTATGCTTTACCAGACCTCTCTGTGCTTTACAATGCTTCCCTATGCTTTACCAGACCTCTCTGTGCTTTACAATGCTTCCCTATGCTTTACCAGACCTCTCTGTGCTTTACAATGCTTGCCTATGCTTTACCACACCTCTCTGTGCTTTACAATGCTTCCCTATGCTTTACCACACCTCTCTGTGCTTTACAATGCTTCCCTATGCTTTACCACACCTCTCTGTGCTTTACAATGCTTCCCTATGCTTTACCAGACCTCTCTGTGCTTTACAATGCTTCCCTATGCTTTACCAGACCTCTCTGTGCTTTACAGTGCTCCCTATGCTTTACCATACCTCTCTGTGCTTTACAGTGCTTCCCTATGCTTTACCAGACCTCTCTGTGCTTTACAATGCTTCCCTATGCTTCACCAGACCTCTCTGTGCTTTACAATGCTTCCCTATGCTTTACCACACCTCCCTGTGCTTTACAATGCTTCCCTATGCTTTACCACACCTCTCTGTGCTTTACAATGCTTCCCTATGCTTTACCACACCTCTCTGTGCTTTACAATGCTTCCCTATGCTTTACCACACCTCTCTGTGCTTTACAATGCTTCCCTATGCTTTACCAGACCTCTCTGTGCTTTACAATGCTTCCCTATGCTTTACCACACCTCTCTGTGCTTTCTAAAGAGCGACCCCTGTGCCAATTACACAAAGGACTTTTAAACATCTAGTCTGTCGAACGCAGATTTGCAGCATTAGTATCAAATATCAGACCCATGAAACTCAACAGATGGCCGGCCCTTCTCCGAGTTTCTCTTGGCACCGATAAGGGCCGATAATCAGAAATCCTCAAAAACTGGCTGAACACGATCTGCAGATCGCACAGAAGTAAGAATTAATTAGGCGCTGATCAACCTGCAAGGATGAGGGTGCAGAGCGATCAGGAGAAAACTGTCATATATAATTGAGGCTTCTCTGTAGCAGTGAGAGAAAATGCACACTGCACTGAGCTCTGTACCACAGAGAGATAATGCACTGCTTACAAGCACACTGCACTGAGCTCTGTACCACAGAGAGATAATGCACTGCTTACAAGCACACTGCAACACATTAATTCAATAGGCTGAAGGTCACTCAGTCTCAGGGTCCTCCCTTCATGTTGTCAATCTGTACCTTGCAATCGTGCAGATTGCATGCTTGTCATTTATTGGTCTTGTGTATATAGTGCATTGGTCTCCCTGTCTCCCCATACACCAAAACTTTCTTGTGAATTATTAAAGCAGCACATTTTCAGTTTATCAATGACTTTTCTTCTTCATTAATTATCTCTAGTTATGAACGAGTATCCTGTTGGATCCTCCTGGGATAGAGAGAGCTGTGCGTTGTTTTTCAATTCTCCCGCTGTCTCTCTCTCTCTCTCTCTCTCTCTCTCTCTCTCTCTCTCTCTCTCTCTCTCTCTCTCTGTGTGTGTGTGTGTGTGTGTGTATATATATACATGTATATATAAAAACTCTCTCACATCAATGGCCAGCAATGTTGTACTTCAACAAGCAATTGCAATTTGAAAAATAAAAAATTACAATCTCGTTTTAACGGAGCGTGTATTGTCCATATGCCTGCATTCTCTTGGCAGAGCCCCAATACAATTCCCTGATCGAGAGAGAGAGAGAGAGAGAGAGAGAGAGAGAGAGAGAGAGAGAGAGAGATCTTTCTCTCGCTCTCTCTTTTCATGAATGTGGAAACCAAAAGGTTAAGCGGATGGGGTAGTGAAAACATTGCTGCGTTCTCCTGGTCGTTAGCAAAGATATTAATCCTTGAGATGATAGGAAATCATTGCGTTTCTTCCAAGGCAATTATGGAAATCACTGGCCAATTAGATCTGCAGTCTGCGTGTGTGTGTGTGTGGAATACAGTAGAATACAATAAAATACATAGATAGCTAGGGTTACATACACTGCAAACAGATAGACAGAGAGCTAGATTTAATATGAACTATAACATAGAAGAATAGATTAATAAATATACATAGCTAGATAGATTATATTTTATAACACAATTGTATGGATATAGATATATATATATATATATATATATATATATATATATATATATATATATATACACACACACACACAAACAAAATCTATTTGAAATAGGTAACTATACAGAGAGGCGGAGTCACAGTATGACTATATGATTACAATGCAATTAAACACTGCTGTAATTTGTAATCATGTGAGCCTACCTTTGCAGACAGTCTTGTCTTTCTATTCTGCTCTGTCTCGCTCCCCTCCTCTCTTTCCAGTCCTCTGCGTCTCTCTTTTCTCTTTCTCTCAATAAATACTCTTTCAGTCTGTTATTGATGCTCCGAGCTGCAGCAATAATTATACAAGACACACCCCTCCTCTCTCCTCCCTCACTTAGATTTGCAGCTGGGTAGTAGTGACATCATCCTTTTAACTCTTCCCCCCTCTCTCTCTCTCGCTCTCTCTCTCTCTTACAGAATCTATCACTGCTTGTCCCCCTGCTCTCCCTCTTTCTCCCTGTCCCCTCTCTCTAATACCTACCACTGAAATTCAAATGGTCTTCACACAAGCATGCTCCCTGTCCCCTACTCTCTCTCTGTTACCTCTTTCCAGCTACCTCCCTCTGTCACTGCCTCTCCCCCTCTCTCTCTGTCACTGCCTCTCCCCCCTCTCTCTCTGTTCCCTCTCTCTCTCTTTTCCCTCTATCACTGCCTCTCTCCCTCTCTCTCTCTCCTCTCTCTGTTCCCTCTATCACAGCCTCTCTCTCTCTGTTCCCTCTATCACAGCCTCTTTCTCTCTCTCTCTGTTCCCTCTATCACAGCCTCTCCCCCTCTCTCTCTCTCTCCTCTCTCTGTTCCCTCTATCACAGCCTCTCTCTCTCTGTTCCCTCTATCACAGCCTCTCTCTCTCTCTGTTCCCTCTATCACAGCCTCTTTCTCTCTCTCTGTTCCCTTTATCACAGCCTCTCCCCCCCCTCTCTCTCTCTCTCTCTCTCTCTCTCTCTCTCTCTCTCTCTCTCTCTCTCTCTCTCTCTCTCTCTCTCTCTCTCTCAAATTCAAATTCAAATTCAAATTAAAAAATGCTTTATTGGCATGACGAGAGCGCTCAGGTATTGCCAAAGCTTTTATAATACAAAACAGAAATAATAAAACAGAAATACAATTACAGAACCTAACAAACACAAAAAAACATTGTTCCCTTCCCTTTGAACAATATAACTCCCTCCCTCCCTCCCTCCTCATCAACAGTAACCCCTGGTCGTGTATGCAGGGTGTCACACACTGTCCCTCAGGTTGTGGCAGGCAGACACATACTGTGCTGCTAGATTTGCAGTTCGCTCCTCCTCTCCTAGAAGGATGGGGATTTTACTCGAATTGGAGAGGAGGTTAAACTCTGTCATTTGTTTTTTTAATTGGGGGATATATCTCTCCCGTATCTCTGTGTATTTTGGGCAGGACAACAGGAAGTGCATTTCTGTCTCTACCTCTCCCAGATCACAGTGACAGCACAGCCCTTTTTCTTTGGCAATCCAGGTTTTTTTGTGCCGGCCAGTTTCGATGGCCAGGCTGTGGTCACTGAGTCTGTACTTGGTCAGGATCTCTCTCTCTCTGTTCCCTTTATCACAGCCTCTCCCCCCCTCTCTCCTCTCTCTCTCTGTTCCCTCTATCACAGTCTCTCTCTCTCTCTCTGTTCCCTCTATCACAGCCTCCCCCCTCTCTCTCTCTCTCTCTCTCTCTCTCTCTCTGTTCCCTCTATCACAGCCTCTCCCCCTCTCTCTCTCTCCTCTCTCTGTGTTCCCTCTATCACAGCCTCTCTCTCTGTTCCCTCTATCACAGCCTCTCCCCCCTCTCTCTCTCTCTCTCTCTGTTCCCTCTATCACTGCCTCTCTCCCTTACTCTCTCTCTCTCTCTGTTCCCTCTATCACTGCCTCTCTCCCTTACTCTCTTTCTCTCTGTTCCTTCTAGCAGCCTCTCTCTCTCTCTCTCTCTCTCTCTCTCTCTGTTCCCTCTATCACTGGAAAAATGACGAGAAAGCCCATGTTCATATTCGTTCATCACAGAATTCATAAAGGGCCGGATCAAAGAGATGCAAAGGAAAGCAATCCAGTGAAAGAGACGTGAAATCAATACCCTCCACTCTACTGTGCAGAACAGCGTAGAACGCTCCTTCCTGTAACAGGATGGAGGGCACCAGAGTTACTTTACTGCAGAGAGATTTACTGTAATGTGGTACGAATTATACTTCAGTTTACCAGCAAATTACAAATGACACAATATTTAAATATGAAAACCCCATGATCATCATCATCATCATTATTATTATTATTATTATTATTATTATTATTATTATTATTATTATTATTATTATTATAACTGATTATTTACACTCTTGAGAGATGGGAAGTAATGACCTCTCGCCCCTACCCTGCTCTCGCTGCTCACTCACAGCAGGTGGCTGAAGGCAGGGGTTCGACTCACTCACTGAAACACAAACTCTGAGTTACTGCAAAACAAAGTCAACTTCACTCTGCCACTAACAACATGCTTACAGAGACAGCTCTGTGTGTCTGCGTGCCTGGGTACTGCATTGTATTGAAATATTCATCTTACATTGGAACCCTGTATTTCTCTGCAACACCTGTATCACCTTGGATAAAAGTCCCCTGGGTCAACATTGTCAATACCTTTTAGGATTTTGAATGCTTGAATCAGATCGCCGCGTAGTCTTCTTTGTTCAAGACTAAATAGATTCAATTCTTTTCAGCCTGTCTGCATACGACATGCCTTTTAAACCCGGGATAATTCTGGTTGCTCTTCTTTGCACTCTTTCTAGAGAAGCAATATCCTTTTTGTAACGAGGTGACCAGAACTGAACACAATATTCTAGGTGAGGTCTTACTAATGCATTGTAAAGTTTTAACATTACTTCCCTTGATTTAATTCAGCACTTCTCACAATATATCCGAGCATCTTGTTGGTTTTTTTTTTTATAGCAGGTCCCTAGCGGACATGCAGAACCGTGTTCTGACGCCCCTGCAGGACGTGACAGCGCTGAGTGCTGTAGGACTGGGTGTGCAGTTCAGAGGAGCAGGAGCTGATTTCCTGGAAGAGTGGCTGTTTCAATAAGCAGCTGGCACTGTCCCAGTGTACTGCACAGCGTCTTGCACTCTCTACCATTTCCATTCCCAGAGCACAGTCATTCTGCAGCTCTAACCCTAACCCTAACCTCCTTGCTTTTTATGAATCCCCAGCTTTACAATGCTTCCCTATGCTTTACCAGACCTCTCTATGCTTTACAATGCTTCCCTATGCTTTACCAGACCTCTCTGTGCTTTACAATGCTTCCCTATGCTTTACCAGACCTCTCTGTGCTTTACCATACCTCTGTGTGCTTTACAATGCTTCCCTATGCTTTACCACACCTCTCTGTGCTTTACAATGCTTCCCTATGCTTTACCAGACCTCTCTGTGCTTTACAATGCTTCCCTATGCTTTACCAAACCTCTGTGTGCTTTACAATGCTTCCCCTATGCTTTACCAGACCTCTCTGTGCTTTACAATGCTTCCCTATGCTTTACCATACCTCTGTGTGCTTTACAATGCTTCCCTATGCTTTACCAGACCTCTCTGTGCTTTACAATGCTTCCCTATGCTTTACCAGACCTCTCTGTGCTTTACAATGCTTCCCTATGCTTTACCACACCTCTCTGTGCTTTACAATGCTTCCCTATGCTTTACAATGCTTCCCTATGCTTTACCAGACCTCTCTGTGCTTTACAATGCTTCCCTATGCTTTACCACACCTCTCTGTGCTTTACAATGCTTCCCTATGCTTTACCAGACCTCTCTGTGCTTTACAATGCTTCCCTATGCTTTACCAGACCTCTCTGTGCTTTACAATGCTTCCCTATGCTTTACCAGACCTCTCTGTGCTTTACAATGCTTCCCTATGCTTTACCAGACCTCTCTGTGCTTTACAATGCTTGCCTATGCTTTAGAACACTTTGTTGTGCTTTTACTAGGGGAGACTTTTATAAGAGTAACATTATATCGCACGAGTTATTAAGAGTAATATTAGAATCTGGGGATATACACGGCTGTCTGTCAGTCTGTATGTATGTTCCAAAATATAAAGTGTAACCATGGTGCACAACCAAATATTAAAAAAATGAATAATTTTTAAAAAGAAAATTGATGAACATGCACAGAGGAAGTATAAATAAATACAATGTATTCGGGAAGTTTCGGAAATATAAAATATTGTGAGCGAGGTCGAGGTAGGATCACAGAAACCGCAGTGGGAGTGTTAATACTGACCTGTAGATGAGCTCAGTTCATCCACTTTCTCCACTCGACACATTAAGAAATTAAACTCCTGGAATCCGCCCCTCACTACTCTTTCCCCTCGTAGTGCATTTACAGTATAAGTGAGCCTTGGCTCATGCAGCGTCTGTAAATGATACAGACTCCTCCTTCCTATAATGTCGGACCAGCAGCCTTCTGCAATGAAATGAAAAATTGAAAAGGAAGACAAGCTGCCATCACTGCCCTGCATTAACCTTGTTTGATTGAATGCGTTTGTTTTTTTTGTTTTTTGTTTTCTTCAGATTGCTTATTATTTTAAATTATTTTTAGAGAGGGAGCAGTTCAGTCTCCGTGCCTCAAGCCTGCCCTGGACTGGAGGGAGCCCCCTTTCTCTTAGGGGGGTGAGGGAGGGATGGAGCAGTTCAGTCTCCGTGCCTCAAGCCTGCCCTGGACTGGAGGGAGCACCCTTTCTCTTAGGGGGGGTGAGGGAGGGAGAGAGGGAGGGAGCAGTTCAGTCTCCGTGCCTCAAGCCTGCCCTGGACTGGAGGGAGCCCCCTTTCTCTTAGGGAGGTGAGGGAGGGAGGGAGGGAGCAGTTCAGTCTCTGTGCCTCAAGCCTGCCCTGGACTGGAGGGAGCACCTGTTCTCTTGGTGGGGAGGCGGGGACACAGGTCATTCTCTCGGGAGGGGGGGGGGGGGGGTTAGTCTCCAAAGCAGTAAACTTTGAGAAGGGGCTGGTTCATTATCTTCTCTGTGCCTTTACCGGGGGATACCACAGCAGCAACGCAGATGAATAGTTCCTAACTTAATGTGGTTCCTTTTCTCTGCAGTTAATTATTCAGCGTTTGTTGGCGTCTTTCTGTGTAATGCGTTAGATGCCATTAGACTCGCACTCAATCTTAAGCTGGTTGAGAGTGGCATGTTTTATGGTATACTGAAAGCCTGTGCCGTTTCCCTTTCGCGCTTAACCCTTCCTTGCCCTGATCAATATGCTATTTTATTACGAACTCATGCAGCTGCAGTATTAGAAATGCAATCACACAGCGACCCCCGGTGGACAGTTTGGGAGAGAGGATTCTGATTCTGCTGCAGATTGAAAACGCCGCTCAGCAGTCCAGGTTTTATGGGGTTAGTTAGTAGCTCTAGCGCGGAAGGACAGACACACACAAGTACATAATTAAGGCTGTAAGAAAATAGCGTTTTTTTTTGTTTTGTTTTGTTTTTAAATCAAGGATTTCCGGCCACCGTAGTTTTGTCGCGGTCATAAATATTTTTGCACGTATATAAACTTGCTTTCAAGGTGGATTTTTGTTGATTTGTTCAAAAACAACAACAAAAAAAACATAACTAGATAACCAGAACATAGGTTCTTAAGGACACCCTCTATCCCCATTCGAAATAAAACGTTTTACTCTGCGTTTCATTACTCGCGAAGAGTTTCGGCTAACAATAATGACAAAATTGAACAGCCACTACAGTCTTTGTAAAACGACAATAAACCTTCAGTCACAAAATTTAACAGTAAACTAAGTACTTGCATCACGACCCACAGATTGGCTAGAGAGCATGACAAGCCATACCAGTCCCCCACGAGCAAAAGACAAGCTGAGAGTCAAGTTGCTGTTCTGTTTCAGTTTATTTGAAAACATTATTTTGCAAGGAAACTACGTACAAATAATAGAAACATTGCAGTCACATTAAGAGTTGTGGTCTGTGCAACAACTTCACGGCACGCGATTTTCTTACAAATACATAATCAAAAGACAAAACAACTACACAAAAACAGCTACAAAAGGTTAGAGCAGCCGGTTCGCTCTCCTCGTCGACACGATTCTTCATGCAAGTACACACGCACAGACAAAAACGAATAACAGAGTCGGGCTCTCCCCTTTTGAAAGGCAGGTGACCAGCGTTAATTGATTGTCAATTCTTCAATGGGGTACCTGGACACCTGCTGCACATGCCTTTTCAAATTAGACAGGGAGGGGAGTCAAGTCTCCCAGCCCTGCCATATGTCATCAAACAAAAACACATTGTCATGGGCAAATCAAACGAAACCATATTTACAGGGACAGCTGGCCTCATCTCTGCCACAGTAGGGCTAAACACACGACAGGGTTTATTAGCTGTGGGTTTGTTTACGCCGGCCGATTCGCAGCGATTTTTTGACCCATGAGCGTTTTTTCTCTTCTTCAAATGTTCATTGTAACGTCTTGTTCTAGCAGTGTTTGTTTTTTAAATACAAAGGGGTTAACGGTAAAAATAAATAAATAAATAAATAAATAAAAAATAGCAAATAACATGCCATCAATAAAAACATAATATATAGTTTTACTGTTGAAGCAACACACCCACTCGTATATTGTTTTCTATCAGCAGTACTACCACCAATGGGTTGAATTGGAGGCTGTGTGGTCCAGTGGTTAAAGAAAAGGGCTTGTAACCAGGAGGTCCCTGGTTCAAATCCCACCTCAGCCACTGACTCATTGTGTGACCCAGGCCCCATTCGGCCCGTCTCGCTCGTTTGGTTGTTAGTAGCTTTTTGATCCCAGAATCTCATCAAGCAGCTTCTTGAAGGATCCCAGGGTGTCAGCTTCAACAACATTACTGGGGAGTTGGTTCCAGACCCTCACAATTCTCTGTGTAAAAAAGTGCCTCCTATTTTCTGTTCTGTTCTCTTTTTTTAAAAATCTCGGCTCCAGTGCCCTGCTAGAGTCAGGAGTGTTGACCACATTGTCAAACAGGTAACACAGCAATAGCGATCCAGGATGTGGCACGGAACAGAAAAGCCACAGCACTTGTTATTTATTTATGTTTTAAATATATATATATATATATTAAATCGCTCTCCCTGCAGTGATTTAGAGCAGGGTTTCCCCATTCCTAGTCCTGGGGCACCCCTAAAAACTTGCCGATTTCAAGTTACTTATAAAATTGTACCGTTAACTTGTTAACCAACTGTTTCACAACTGAAAACAATTACAAAGGTCTAATTAAGCTAATGAATATTTCAATTAAGGGTTCAACGAAATAAACAAGAACTCGGTTGGAATGAAAACCAGCAGACACAGGGGGTCCCCCCCAGGACCAGGACTGAGAACCCCTGATTTAGAGAACAGATCTGAAAAGAGCTTTGAAACAGACTTTAAGTGTACAAAGTTGTCAGGATGTTAACAATGAAAACAGAAATTATATTCTGAACCCCGCTACTTTTTAACAAGCCTGTCGGTGATATCCGTCCCCCATCAGATCGCTACAGCTGTGCCTCCCAATAATGGTTTTGACCCGGACAGGTGACTTACCTGAGAGGGAGCTGCAAGGCAGAGGAATCAGAGTGGGGATCAGGATAGGTGAGCACTGCACAGACTCGCTGTGGAAACGCAAGAACACGCCACGACAGGATACACCGCCACGGAGTCTTAAAGGGACTGCAGCTCACGCAAGCAACCCAAACTGACTCTTCCACTCCTGGGTTGCATAAACATAGACTAAGTCTGTGTCTTAATATAATTATAAGCCATATTAACGATAGACACTCAGTTAAAACGGTTGCAGTCTTTCGTTAGACTGGTCTAGTCAATTACGCAACGCATTCTCGGAATTAAGACGCTTGGGAAAAATAAAAACATGGCTAACGCTTTTCTCAACCAGCGATGTTCACAGCTCACAGTAACTGAAAATGTGTGCTTGTTAGAAGAGAGAGAGAGAGAGAGAGAGGGAGAGGAGAATCACCATGCACTCTCAACCAGCTACACTTAGAAATAGAGAAGTGTACCTTCACTATGATTGAGTGATTGATTGGACACCCCCGGTGGTAACTATACAGTGCTCTCAAAATGTGCAGTTTTGAAAGAAAAACATTTTATTAGCTAAACATGTTTTGTTTTTTTCATCAAATCCGGTACTGACTAGACCACACTGTAAACACTGCTCTGTGACGATGTTTTGGCACTAGAACGGTTTTAGTAAAAAAAACACTCGTGCAAGGGAAACAGGACAAATGAGTGGGCGGATTTGAATAATTTATTACAGGCTGTCAACAACTCCAAATACACAAAGCACTATCATAACATAATCATAAAATCCGATAGCATAATAACGGAATATTTGCATATTAAAAGAAAATACAATAATACAAGAGAAGCAAAAAATAAGCTATACAGATCAACAAGTATTAAACAAAAACAGAGGGCCGAACAATGCTGTAACCCTGTCAGTGGTCACGTCACTGCTGTTTTGGAGTCTTTGCATTGATTGTCAGGTTTCGAGTTGATTTTAAAAATCTTCTTCCTGTTCTGTGTTTCTCCTGCTAGTCTGCGCCCCGTGGGTGACCGGTCCTTTTGTTGTTAAGCCCCAAAACTCTGGAACACCATTCCTAAAGAAATCTGGGATTCAGCCACTTAAGTGCTTTTAAATCTAGCTTAAAAATTTAGGGGAGACCTACATGTGACAGCCAACCCCCCAAAACTATGTGACAACCTGCCCCAACCAGACTTCAGCTCATCCAGAACCTGCTGCCTGCCTGGTGTTCTCTCTGCCTCGCTTCGCCCACGCTACTCCACTACTCCGCTCACTCCACTGGCTCCCGATCACCGCTCGCATCCAGTTCAAGACTCTTGTACTAGCCTACAGATGCCTTGACCAGACTGCACCCAGCTACCTCCAGACCCTCATCTCTCCCTACACCCCCACTCGACCTCTCCGCTCCGCCTGCACTAGAAGACTAGCTCTACCTCCGCTACGCTCCCCTGCCCCCAGAGCCCGCTCCTTCTCCACCCTCGCCTCCGCAGTGGTGGAATGACCTTCCTACAGATGTCAGGACTGCCCAGTCCCTGACCACATTCCGGCGCCTCCTTAAGACTCACCTCTTCAGACAGCACCTGTAGAACTCCTCTGTTTGTATCCTGGGACACTATCACCCTTCATGTAAATGTGCTTTATTTTGCTCTTATCTGCCCCCTATTTTACTGCATTTAATCCTGTACTTCAGAATACTGTAATCTGCCAAGTGTTTAACCTGTAGTATTTTGTATTTAATCACATCCTGATGTAACTATCACTATTTAATCATATCCTGATGTAACTATCACTATTATCTGCTGTATTATTGAATTGTGGTTTGTCACACTGAACAAAAGTTATTGTATTTCTTGCTCTTATTGTATTACTTGTATTGTAACACTTGAAATGTATTTGCTTATGATTGTAAGTCGCCCTGGATAAGGGCGTCTGCTAAGAAATAAATAATAATAATAATAATATCACATTACAGTAATAACAGTTATAGGATACAATCAAATCAGTAAAAAGCAAATTCAAATGAGAGAAAAAAATACAGCAAATAATTATGTTTGAGAGTTACTAAGGGCAGTTAAACTGAAAAGTATACTGATGCACAAAAGAAACTTAGACTACTGAGTCTTCATTGTGCATCAGTATATTTTGTTATAACAGTAAATTCCATTAAGGGCAAGTATGTATGAATATGGTTACCTTTATAAGTAAAATCAAGTATACAGCAAGTATAATTATGATTGAGAGCAGTAGTGGAATACAGTTAAGTGTGGGGCATGTAGTCCAGTATAGTCCAGAGTTGTGAGGTTTACAGATGCTGTCTGAACAGGTGAGTCTTGAGGAGGCGCCGGAAGGTGGTCAGGGATTGATTGAGCAGTCCTGATATCCGTGGGCAGGTTGTTCCACCACTGCGGGGCGAGGGTGGAGAAGGAGCGGGCTCTGGGGGCGGGGGAGCCTAGGGGGGGTACAGCAAATCTGCTGCTGGTGGAAGATCGGAGGGGATGAGAGGGGGTGTAGGGAGAAATGATAGTCTGGAGATAGGAGGGAGCAGAAAGTCCAGTACAAGAGTTTTGAATCGCATGCGAGCAGCGATAGGAGAAGCGAGGAAGGGAAACGACAAGGCTGGCAGCAGGGTTTTGGATGAGCTGGAGCGGACGGATAGCGGAAGCAGGGAGGCCAGCCAGGAGGGAGTTGCAGTAATCAAGGCGGGACAGCACCAGGGCATCCAGGAGGAGATGACCGAGAGGCAGGTAGAGATACGGGAGGGGATGTGGGAGTTAGAGGGGGGAAAGGAGAGGAAGATCAGCATAAAAATGATACGAGAAGCCATGGGAGGAGATGAGGGGACCCAGGGAGCGAGTGCAGAGAGAAAACAAGAGGGGTCCCAGAACTGAGCCTTGGGGGACGCCTGTCGAAAGAGGGCAAGAGGCAGAGGGTGAGCCACGCCAGGACACCTGGTACATGCGATCGAAGACGTAGGAGGAGAACCAGACAACAGCAGTCCCAGGTCAGCGAGGGAGGACAGGAGAATAGAGTGGACGACAGTGTCAAAGGCAGCAGAGAGGTCGAGGAGAATTAGGACAGAGGAGAGGGAGGCAGCTCGGGCAGAGAGTAGAGAGTTAGTGACAGTGAAAAAAGCAGTTTCAGTGGAGTGTGCCGGGGGAAAACTGGATTGGATGGGGTCGAGCAGAGAATGTGTTGACAGGAAAGCAGAGAGCTGGCGATGTACCGCTCGCTTGAGGGTTTTAGAGAGGAAAGGGAGAAGGGAGACAGGATGGTAGTTCTGGAGGGATGAGGGATCAAGGGAGTTTTTTTTTTTTTTAAATGGGGGTGATGCAGGCCTGTTTGAAAGCAGAGGGGAAGGAGCCAGAGAGCAGAGAGTTAAAGGGAGTAGAGCAGGGCAGAGTGCTGCTAATCTGACCCGGACACGCTACTACAGGACCCAACCCGAACCCGCAACCCGCTGCAACACGACCCAACCCGCTTTAATAAGACCCACAACTTCACCCAACCCAAACCCACAAGTGTTTGTGTTTATACTGCCTGCGTCGACTGACTCTCGCATTCACACACAGATCTCTCTACCATTCTCAAGAGATTGTGTTTATACAATAGTCTATACAGTGTGGTAGCTTTCTCTAGCGGTCTGGATATATTTTAACATTGTAACATATTAACTATCTCGACTTACTTTTCTATAAAATGCCTGTCTGTTCCTCTCGTGCAGTTGAAATGGAGCTACACCCGTGCCTTTGGTTTTGTGGACATTTTAAATATCACGAAGCAGGCGTGTTTGCCCTCTGCATTTACCATAGTTTACCCTGATTTTTGTAATATGCTTTACCATACCTCTCTGCTTCACAGCGCTTGCCTGTGCTTTACCATGCCGTCACTGTGCTTTATCACGCTTTGCTGTGCTTCTACTATTGGAGGGTCCGTCAATGCAGATTAAAAACATGGAGCTGCTATTCCGATGTTGGCCACCAGTGGTCTCCCTCGCTCCGTCTCTGTATCTTGACATTTCAGCCCTCCTGTCACTTTCTATTTCAAGCGTCGACGGGTTGAGTTTCAGAATTCCTGCCTGCCCATTTCTCTCTCTCTCTCTCTCTCTCTCTCTCTCTACCCCTCCCCTCTCTCTTTCTGTCACTCCACCTTCATCTCTCTCTCCCTCTCCCCCTCTTTCCACCTCTCTATCTCCATCTCTATCTTCCTCTTTACCCCCTTCTCTCTCTCTCCCCCGCTCTTTCCACCTCTATCTCTCCTTCTCCTCTCTTTCCACCTCTATCTTCCTCTCCCTCTCCCTTCCCTTCTCTCTCCACCTCCCTATACACCTCTCTCTCCCAATCTCTCCACCTCTCTCTGTCCCCCTCTCCCTCTCCTCCTCCCCTTCCCTTCTGTCTCTCACTCCACCTCCCCCTCCCCCTCCCCCTCTCCCTCTCTCTCTCCATCTCCCTCTCCCTTCTCTCTCCACCTCCCTCTCCCCCTCTCTCCCTCTCTCTCCACCTCGCTCTCCACCTCCCCTCTCTCTCTCTCTCTCCACCTCCCTCTCCCTTTCCCCCTCTCCCTCCCTCTCGTTTCATTTTATAACCCCACACACGCTTGTGGCTGGCTGGTCTCGTCAACATATCCGTTAAAACAGACTGCAAGTAAAATAAAAGAGTGGAGCAGGAGGAGGAGTTTGGGGGGGGGGGGGGGGTAGGAAGGGGGTTGCAGGATCGCTTTCAAATGAAATCCGAACCCCTCTTCCCAACCCCCCAGCCCACCCCATTCCCAAAATCCCAAAATAGGAGCCAGTCATCCCTGCACCCATAATCCAAAAAGGAGAGAGAGATTGAGAGAGGGGGAGAGAGACACACACACACACAGACAGACAGAAGGCAGTCATCTCTTTATTGAATTTGATCGAAGAGGAACTAAAAGAAAAAACATTTTTTGACCATTTTATAACTTTATTGTTATAACTTTATGTATTGTATGCTGTTCTTGTCCAGTCTTGCATTGGGTGCTGTAGCGATTGCTATAGTATAGTGCTCATAGGGCACTGTACTGATTGCTAGTCTTGTATTTGGTACTGTAATAAACTCCAGTCTTATACAGAGAGGTGTACTGATAGCTAGCTTTGTGCAGACTGCTATACTGTGTTTTGTACAGGGTGCTATAGTCTTCTATAGTAAACTCCAGTCTTGTATACAGTGCTATTGTGAACTTTACATTTCCATAGGGTGCTAAACTATACCAAGCTAGAGTGTGCACTAGACTTTTTACCAAGGTGCGGCACTAAACTGTAGCTTTCTATAGGGTGCTATACTGATCTCCAGTATTCTTTAGGTTACCGTTGGTTTCCATGCTGGATGCTCGTATCTATAATCTTCTATAGGGTCTGTAGTCTTGTATAGGGCCTCCAATCTTGTATAGAGCGCTGTACTGAGCTATAGGTTATAATGTGCAGTGCTGTGTAGAGTGAGTTTTTTTTATTATAGATAGACTGTTGCAGTTGTAGACTTCTACAGAGTGATATACTGTGCTCTCAGAGTGCTGTACCAGCTCTCTCCCCGCTTCCTGCCTCTGATTCCTGTCCTGCTCTCTTCCACCCCCTGCCTGCGGCATGCTGAACGACGACTATCTGGTGGAGTGTAAGATCGAGGAAGGTGATGAAGTCATCACCAAATCAACTGCCCCCGACCCCCTGCCCACCGAGCCCCCCCCGAGAGTGGACGAGAGGGACCCCCACGGGATCAACCAGCACCTCAAGGTACGCACGAGAACGAGAGAGAGGAAACAGAGAGACAGAGAGAGACACACAGAGAGACTGTGCTGTGCTGTATTGATTTACCTGTGCTGTGCTGTGCTGTATTGATTTACCTGTGCTGTGCTGTATTGATTTACCTGTGCTGTGCTGTATTGATTTACCTGTGCTGTGCTGTGCTGTATTGATTTACCTGTGCTGTGCTGTATTGATTTACCTGTGCTGTGCTGTATTGATTTACCTGTGCTGTGCTGTATTGATTTACCTGTATTGTGCTGTATTGATTTACCTGTGTTGTGCTGTATTGATTTACCTGTGCTGTGCTGTGTTGTATTGATTTACCTGTGCTGTGCTGTACTGTATTGATTTACCTGTGTTGTGCTGTATTGATTTACCTGTGCTGTGCTGTGTTGTATTGATTTACCTGTGCTGTGCTGTACTGTATTGATTTACCTGTGCTGTGCTGTGCTGTATTGATTTACCTGTGCTGTGCTGTATTGATTTACCTGTGTTGTGCTGTATTGATTTACCTGTGCTGTGCTGTGTTGTATTGATTTACCTGTGCTGTGCTGTGCTGTATTGATTTACCTGTATTGTGCTGTATTGATTTACCTGTGCTGTGCTGTATTGATTTACCTGTGCTGTGCTGTGCTGTATTGATTTACCTGTGCTGTGCTGTGCTGTATTGATTTACCTGTGCTGTGCTGTGCTGTATTGATTTACCTGTGCTGTGCTGTATTGATTTACCTGTATTGTGCTGTATTGATTTACCTGTGCTGTGCTGTATTGATTTACCTGTGCTGTGCTGTGCTGTATTGATTTACCTGTGCTGTGCTGTGCTGTATTGATTTACCTGTGCTGTGCTGTATTGATTTACCTGTGCTGTGCTATTTTGTATTGATTTACCTGTGCTGTGCTGTATTGTATTGATTTACCTGTGCTGTGCTGTGCTGTATTGATTTACCTGTGCTGTGCTGTACTGTATTGATTTACCTGTGCTGTGCTGTGCTGTATTGATTTACCTGTGCTGTGCTGTGCTGTATTGATTTACCTGTGCTGTGCTGTGCTGTATTGATTTACCTGTGCTGTGCTGTATTGATTTACCTGTGCTGTGCTGTGCTGTATTGATTTACCTGTGCTGTGCTGTGCTGTATTGATTTACCTGTGCTGTGCTGTGCTGTATTGATTTACCTGTGCTGTGCTGTATTGATTTACCTGTGCTGTGCTGTATTGATTTACCTGTGCTGTGCTGTGCTGTATTGATTTACCTGTGCTGTGCTGTGCTGTATTGATTTACCTGTGCTGTGCTATTTTGTATTGATTTACCTGTGCTGTGCTGTATTGATTTACCTGTATTGTGCTGTATTGATTTACCTGTGCTGTGCTGTATTGATTTACCTGTGTTGTGCTGTGCTGTATTGATTTACCTGTGCTGTGCTGTGCTGTATTGATTTACCTGTGCTGTGCTGTGCTGTATTGATTTACCTGTGCTGTGCTGTATTGATTTACCTGTATTGTGCTGTATTGATTTACCTGTGCTGTGCTGTATTGATTTACCTGTGCTGTGCTGTGCTGTATTGATTTACCTGTGCTGTGCTGTGCTGTATTGATTTACCTGTGCTGTGCTGTATTGATTTACCTGTGCTGTGCTATTTTGTATTGATTTACCTGTGCTGTGCTGTATTGTATTGATTTACCTGTGCTGTGCTGTGCTGTATTGATTTACCTGTGCTGTGCTGTACTGTATTGATTTACCTGTGCTGTGCTGTGCTGTATTGATTTACCTGTGCTGTGCTGTGCTGTATTGATTTACCTGTGCTGTGCTGTGCTGTATTGATTTACCTGTGCTGTGCTGTATTGATTTACCTGTGCTGTGCTGTGCTGTATTGATTTACCTGTGCTGTGCTGTGCTGTATTGATTTACCTGTGCTGTGCTGTGCTGTATTGATTTACCTGTGCTGTGCTGTATTGATTTACCTGTGCTGTGCTGTATTGATTTACCTGTGCTGTGCTGTGCTGTATTGATTTACCTGTGCTGTGCTGTGCTGTATTGATTTACCTGTGCTGTGCTATTTTGTATTGATTTACCTGTGCTGTGCTGTAATGATTTACCTGTATTGTGCTGTATTGATTTACCTGTGCTGTGCTGTATTGATTTACCTGTGCTGTGCTGTGCTGTATTGATTTACCTGTGCTGTGCTGTGCTGTATTGATTTACCTGTGCTGTGCTGTGCTGTATTGATTTACCTGTGCTGTGCTGTATTGATTTACCTGTATTGTGCTGTATTGATTTACCTGTGCTGTGCTGTATTGATTTACCTGTGCTGTGCTGTGCTGTATTGATTTACCTGTGCTGTGCTGTGCTGTATTGATTTACCTGTGCTGTGCTGTATTGATTTACCTGTGCTGTGCTATTTTGTATTGATTTACCTGTGCTGTGCTGTATTGTATTGATTTACCTGTGCTGTGCTGTGCTGTATTGATTTACCTGTGCTGTGCTGTACTGTATTGATTTACCTGTGCTGTGCTGTGCTGTATTGATTTACCTGTGCTGTGCTGTGCTGTATTGATTTACCTGTGCTGTGCTGTGCTGTATTGATTTACCTGTGCTGTGCTGTATTGATTTACCTGTGCTGTGCTGTGCTGTATTGATTTACCTGTGCTGTGCTGTATTGATTTACCTGTGCTGTGCTGTATTGATTTACCTGTGCTGTGCTGTGCTGTATTGATTTACCTGTGCTGTGCTGTATTGATTTACCTGTGCTGTGCTGTATTGATTTACCTGTGCTGTGCTGTATTGATTTACCTGTATTGTGCTGTATTGATTTACCTGTGTTGTGCTGTATTGATTTACCTGTGCTGTGCTGTGTTGTATTGATTTACCTGTGCTGTGCTGTACTGTATTGATTTACCTGTGTTGTGCTGTATTGATTTACCTGTGCTGTGCTGTGTTGTATTGATTTACCTGTGCTGTGCTGTACTGTATTGATTTACCTGTGCTGTGCTGTGCTGTATTGATTTACCTGTGCTGTGCTGTATTGATTTACCTGTGTTGTGCTGTATTGATTTACCTGTGCTGTGCTGTGTTGTATTGATTTACCTGTGCTGTGCTGTGCTGTATTGATTTACCTGTATTGTGCTGTATTGATTTACCTGTGCTGTGCTGTATTGATTTACCTGTGCTGTGCTGTGCTGTATTGATTTACCTGTGCTGTGCTGTGCTGTATTGATTTACCTGTGCTGTGCTGTGCTGTATTGATTTACCTGTGCTGTGCTGTATTGATTTACCTGTATTGTGCTGTATTGATTTACCTGTGCTGTGCTGTATTGATTTACCTGTGCTGTGCTGTGCTGTATTGATTTACCTGTGCTGTGCTGTGCTGTATTGATTTACCTGTGCTGTGCTGTATTGATTTACCTGTGCTGTGCTATTTTGTATTGATTTACCTGTGCTGTGCTGTATTGTATTGATTTACCTGTGCTGTGCTGTGCTGTATTGATTTACCTGTGCTGTGCTGTACTGTATTGATTTACCTGTGCTGTGCTGTGCTGTATTGATTTACCTGTGCTGTGCTGTGCTGTATTGATTTACCTGTGCTGTGCTGTGCTGTATTGATTTACCTGTGCTGTGCTGTATTGATTTACCTGTGCTGTGCTGTGCTGTATTGATTTACCTGTGCTGTGCTGTGCTGTATTGATTTACCTGTGCTGTGCTGTGCTGTATTGATTTACCTGTGCTGTGCTGTATTGATTTACCTGTGCTGTGCTGTATTGATTTACCTGTGCTGTGCTGTGCTGTATTGATTTACCTGTGCTGTGCTGTGCTGTATTGATTTACCTGTGCTGTGCTATTTTGTATTGATTTACCTGTGCTGTGCTGTATTGATTTACCTGTATTGTGCTGTATTGATTTACCTGTGCTGTGCTGTATTGATTTACCTGTGCTGTGCTGTGCTGTATTGATTTACCTGTGCTGTGCTGTGCTGTATTGATTTACCTGTGCTGTGCTGTGCTGTATTGATTTACCTGTGCTGTGCTGTATTGATTTACCTGTATTGTGCTGTATTGATTTACCTGTGCTGTGCTGTATTGATTTACCTGTGCTGTGCTGTGCTGTATTGATTTACCTGTGCTGTGCTGTGCTGTATTGATTTACCTGTGCTGTGCTGTATTGATTTACCTGTGCTGTGCTATTTTGTATTGATTTACCTGTGCTGTGCTGTATTGTATTGATTTACCTGTGCTGTGCTGTGCTGTATTGATTTACCTGTGCTGTGCTGTACTGTATTGATTTACCTGTGCTGTGCTGTGCTGTATTGATTTACCTGTGCTGTGCTGTATTGATTTACCTGTGCTGTGCTGTGCTGTATTGATTTACCTGTGCTGTGCTGTGCTGTATTGATTTACCTGTGCTGTGCTGTGCTGTATTGATTTACCTGTGCTGTGCTGTATTGATTTACCTGTGCTGTGCTGTATTGATTTACCTGTGCTGTGCTGTGCTGTATTGATTTACCTGTGCTGTGCTGTGCTGTATTGATTTACCTGTGCTGTGCTATTTTGTATTGATTTACCTGTGCTGTGCTGTATTGATTTACCTGTATTGTGCTGTATTGATTTACCTGTGCTGTGCTGTATTGATTTACCTGTGCTGTGCTGTGCTGTATTGATTTACCTGTGCTGTGCTGTGCTGTATTGATTTACCTGTGCTGTGCTGTGCTGTATTGATTTACCTGTGCTGTGCTGTATTGATTTACCTGTATTGTGCTGTATTGATTTACCTGTGCTGTGCTGTATTGATTTACCTGTGCTGTGCTGTGCTGTATTGATTTACCTGTGCTGTGCTGTGCTGTATTGATTTACCTGTGCTGTGCTGTATTGATTTACCTGTGCTGTGCTATTTTGTATTGATTTACCTGTGCTGTGCTGTATTGTATTGATTTACCTGTGCTGTGCTGTGCTGTATTGATTTACCTGTGCTGTGCTGTACTGTATTGATTTACCTGTGCTGTGCTGTGCTGTATTGATTTACCTGTGCTGTGCTGTGCTGTATTGATTTACCTGTGCTGTGCTGTGCTGTATTGATTTACCTGTGCTGTGCTGTATTGATTTACCTGTGCTGTGCTGTGCTGTATTGATTTACCTGTGCTGTGCTGTGCTGTATTGATTTACCTGTGCTGTGCTGTGCTGTATTGATTTACCTGTGCTGTGCTGTATTGATTTACCTGTGCTGTGCTGTATTGATTTACCTGTGCTGTGCTGTGCTGTATTGATTTACCTGTGCTGTGCTGTGCTGTATTGATTTACCTGTGCTGTGCTATTTTGTATTGATTTACCTGTGCTGTGCTGTATTGATTTACCTGTATTGTGCTGTATTGATTTACCTGTGCTGTGCTGTATTGATTTACCTGTGCTGTGCTGTGCTGTATTGATTTACCTGTGCTGTGCTGTGCTGTATTGATTTACCTGTGCTGTGCTGTGCTGTATTGATTTACCTGTGCTGTGCTGTATTGATTTACCTGTATTGTGCTGTATTGATTTACCTGTGCTGTGCTGTATTGATTTACCTGTGCTGTGCTGTGCTGTATTGATTTACCTGTGCTGTGCTGTGCTGTATTGATTTACCTGTGCTGTATTGATTTACCTGTGCTGTGCTGTATTGATTTACCTGTGATGTGCTGTATTGATTTACCTGTGTTGTGCTGTATTGATTTACCTGTGCTGTGCTGTGCTGTATTGATTTACCTGTGCTGTGCTCTTTTGTATTGATTTACCTGTGCTGTGCTGTATTGATTTACCTGTGTTGTGCTGTATTGATTTACCTGTGCTGTGCTGTATTGATTTACCTGTGCTGTGCTGTGCTGTATTGATTTACCTGTGCTGTGCCGTGCTGTATTGATGTACCTGTGCTGTGCTGTGCTGTATTGATTTACCTGTGCTGTGCTGTGCTGTATTGATTTACCTGTGCTGTGCTGTGCTGTATTGATTTACCTGTGCTGTGCTCTTTTGTATTGATTTACCTGTGCTGTGCTGTATTAATTTACCTGTATTGTGCTGTATTGATTTACCTGTGCTGTGCTGTGCTGTATTGATTTACCTGTGCTGTGCTGTGTTGTGTTGATTTACCTGTGCTGTGCTGTGTTGTGTTGATTTACCTGTATTGTGCTATATTGATTTACCTGTATTGTGTTGTATTGATTTACCTGTGCTGTGCTGTATTGATTTACCTGTATTGTGTTGTATTGATTTACCTGTGTGTGTCGATTTTCCCGGTAGGTTGATTTCTCCGATGTTCTCGCAGAGCCCTCCTCCTTCCACAGCTTCGACAAGGTCTGGACTTGGAGTGACATCCTCTTCGAGGCCTCCAAGCTCTGGTGCTACCGCATCATCTCGTTGCTATGCGCCATCCCCGTCTCCATAGTGACAGGCTTCCTATTCGCCCTGCTCAGCTGCCTGCACATCTGGTAAGGAGTGAGTGCGAGTCATCGCCCCCCTCTAGTGGTTAAATAGCTGTCACTGCGCTTAATGTTAATCTCCAGCCTGTAACGTCCCCTGCTCTATCCCGTGCTGTCTCTCCTCCCAGGTGTGTGTTCCCCTGTGTGCAGCTCTGCACTCTCTGCCTGCCTCCACTCCGTTCGGTCTGGTCCAGTCTCCTCGATGTCCTGGTCGCTCCTGTCTTTGCCAGCGTGGGGCGCTGCTGCAGCCGGATACACCTGACCTTCTCTAAGGAGTAACTGCCAGCAACCGCCATGACAACCACCACGGCAACCATCAGTGTCATCCCACATGGTATACATAAATGATACTTCATACCATGTGACAGTGTTATTACTACAGTGGCAACCCCATCGAATTACCACTAACCCTTTCTTCCCTTAGCGGGGTCTGTTAACATAAGGTTTCTGTATTTGTCGTGCTGAAAAGCAATATAGAAAATATCATGAATCTTGCTATATAAGCAAGTACAAACATATGTTGACGTCCGAGGACAAAGATTCTTATTATTTTTCAATGTGTTGGGTTCTGGAAGCAAAAACAATGCTAAATCCTGTTCTTGTGTGTACTCAATAAAAGAGTTGCTTTTCTGAATTGTATAACTTAATTTCTTCAGCTCGGCAAAAATAATTGTGTGTGTTATGAAATATGCTGTTTAAATCAAGAGACATAAAGACTACACAGAGTTTAGGATCGCCTGACACATCTGTGCTCCACTGTTTCATTTGAATGCTGTCTGTATGAACTCTCTTTACTGTTATCGTTTGTAGGAAAATATGTTACCCTGGTTATCTGGGTTCGTCTGCAGGATTTTCAGTCATTAAAGTTCTTGTATGGACTAAATCAATAAAAAAATACAATTTGGTTCAAATGTTTGTTGTTTTCGTATATTCAGTCTCTTCTAGTTTTAGTAACACAGATGAAGGCACTAGAGCCCAAACGCTGGACTGCTTGACTCGGTCTCTTCTAGTTTCAATAACACTGATGAAGGCACTAGAGCCCAAACGCTGGTCTGCTTGACTCGGTCTCTTCTGGTTTCAATAACACTGATGAAGGCACTGGAGCCCAAACGCTGGTCTGCTTGACTCGGTCTCTTCTAGTTTCAATAACACTGATGAAGGCGCTGGAGCCCAAACGCTGGTCTGCTTGACTCGGTCTCTTCTAGTTTCAATAACACTGATGAAGGCACTAGAGCCCAAACTCTGGTCTGCTATGCTGTGTGCTGGTGTCGGATATTCTGTAGATATTAATATCCTGAACACATCGCTACAGCAGCTGAGCCCAGAATAACACAGAGAGGGCGTGAGAGAACGAGAGAGAGAGGTGAAAGCAGTAAATTCACGAGCCGTGACTTCACACGCACACAGACACACGTGCGCGCGCACACACACACACACACACACAAACCCCCTTGAGCTTGTTACCTAGACACACTGGGGCTAATCAAGATCATAGTAAAACCTGGAATGGGTGAAACTGCTATGTAATAGCAGCCTTATTTTCTGCCCTCATCCCCTCCTCTCCCCTCTCTCTCTATCCTCTCCCCTCTCCAATGTACCATACAGAGTGACAGTGGATAAAGGCCAACTTTGCCTCCCTGCCTCCCTCCCTCTCTGCTGCTAAACTTAACCACAGCAGCATAGCAAGAGGGATTTATTAACAAGTATAGAAACTCAAGCTAGATAAGAAGACAATCCTCTGTGCTCAAAGCACTCCCCACCCCTCACACACACACTGAGACACACACACACACACACAGACTGAGACATCAACACACACACACACACTGAGACACACACACACACATGCAAACCCCTCACACACACACAAACACACTGAGACACACACACACACCCCTCACACACACACTGAGACACACACACACACACAGACTGAGACATCAACACACACACACACACTGAGACACACACACACACACATGCAAACCCCTCACACACACACAAACACACTGAGACACACACACACACCCCTCACACACACACTGAGACACACACACACACACATGCAAACCCCTCACACACACACAAACACACTGAGACACACACACACACCCCTCACACACACACTGAGACAGACACACACAGACACACACACACACACACACCCCTCACACACACACACAGACCCCTCACACACACACACACACACAAACACACTGAGACACACACACACACCCCTCACACACACACTGAGACAGACACACACAGACACACACACACCTCACACACACACACAGAGACACACACACACACACACCCCTCACACACACACACACACCCCTCACACACACACTGGGACACACACACACACACAAACACACAGAGAGACACACACACACACACACACACACACCCCTCTCACACACACACAGAGACCCCTCACAAGTACAAATAAATATTTTATATTATAAAAAAAAAAATGTGGTCACTTGAGAAGCTACTGCAAAGCACGCTGTGTTAGAGTTTAAAATAAACTGCAAGTGACACGGACTGCAGAATTAATTATAGACCTTCTCGCTCCCTCCCCTCCTCCTCCTCTCTCTCTCTCTCTCTCTCTCTCTCTCTCTCTCTCTCTCTCTCTCTCGTGTGAGGAGGAGACACACACACGCACACACACACATGCACACACACACATGCACGCACACACATGCACACACACACACACACACACAGATGATTCATAATCAGCTGCAGTGTCAACGTCATTGCACCTGAGTCTTGGCACACCTGCGGAACTGCATTTATAATTGTACAACATATGGTCATCAATCGATCACAGCTGAGTTACGCATTTGTCAGTCAATCATTAGTCTCGTATTTTCACAACTACTTTTGATGACCCCCCCCCCCCACCCCCCCCATTTGTTTGAAAAAATGCTTTAGTCCGTTTGGAATTGAAAACAGATTCAAAAACATAATATTTCCTTTTATTTCTTCAAAGGGAAAAAAAACGCACAAAACTCTGCATTACACAATATACAGGGATTCATTTAAAACTCTCAATTTTTAAAACACAGACAGACAGGGAGACAGGGAGACTGACGGAGACAGGTAGACAGGGAGACAGGGAGACTGACAGATTGAATTCTGAACAGGGTCGGGGGGTCAAATCCTGTTTTCGAGTTCCGATTCCCGTTCCCTTTTAATCAATCCCAACACGTCATTGATCAAAATTGCAAGTCGCAGGATTCTGTTCAAATTCGCTTCTCTCAGCGGGCAACAAATTCACTTCAAGTCGCTGTTTGTTAGTCAATTAAATCACCTTTGAATGAAAGCAGCTGAACCAAAGAAACAATTATTATTACGTCTCTAATATATCAATTCCAATTCCATCGAAGGACCGGAAATTGGAACTGATTTTAAAAAGGAACTGGGAATGGAACTGGAATTTAGAAACAGGAACTGACCCCAATCCTGGTTTTGAACAATAAGTGAAATCAAATAGAGAGTTCAGTTTCTCTTTCTCTGCTCCACCAGAAGAGAGCAGAGGGAGGCTGTTCAGAGAGTTGAAGAGCCTCTCTTTCTCTTTCTCTGCTCCATCAGCACAGAGCAGAGGGAGGCTGTTCAGAGAGTAGAAGAGCCTCACTTTCTCTTTCTCTGCTCCACCAGCACAGAGCATAGGGAGGCTGTTCAGAGAGTAGAAGAGCCTCCCTTTCTCTTTCTCTTTCTCTGCTCCACCAGCACAGAGCAGAGGGAGGCTGTTCAGAGAGTATAAGAGCCTCCCTTTCTCTTTCTCTGCTCCACCAGCACAGTGCAGAGGGAGGCTGTTCAGAGAGTAGAAGAGCCTCCGTTTCTCTTTCTCTGCTCCACCAGCACAGAGCAGAGGGAGGCTGTTCAGAGAGTATAAGAGCCTCCCTTTCTCTTTCTCTGCTCCACCAGCACAGAGCAGAGGGAGGCTGTTCAGAGAGTAGAAGAGCCTCCGTTTCTCTTTCTCTGGTCCACCAGCACAGAGCAGAGGGAGGCTGTTCAGAGAGTAGAAGAGCCTCCCTTTCTCTTTCTCTACTTCACTCTTCCTCGAGCCAGATCATTTTTTTAACACACAAATCATTTATAGCTTTTGTTTTCTCTTTAGCTAATTAACAGCACAACAATAACCTATGCAAAGCGATTGATTGTCCAAGGGTTTTAATTAGGAAAAAAAAGGTATATATTACAATTATTATTTATTAGCACAGTAAATAAACTGAACAGGCAGAGTGAAAATGGAAATGGATTAAGTTACAAACACCCCTGTGTGAATTACTGCACTGAAGACAGTTTGACTCATGTATGTGTTATTCTCTCAAAATCAGCACCACACCAACCCTTGTAAAAGTGTCCCATGTTAAAAGCACAGCACAGTGTAATAAAGCACAGTGAAAGCATGGTGAAGCATCGGGAAGCATTGTAAATGGGATGTGAATTTACTGTGGTAAGACCACAGCTATTTACTGCAACTTTGTGGATTACCAACAGTAGTTTTTAATTCATTAAATCTTTTAAATTAAAAGTCTTGTTTATTTGTGTGTTTATGGAAATGCGCTAAACAGTTGAGACTGCAGTGCAGAGAGAGGAACACCTTCAACAAATTCCATCTCATTGCTAGCATCTGCCTCCCTGCCTCCCTGCCTCCCTGCCTGCCCGCCCGCGTGCCCGTCCGCCCGCCTTTCTTTCTTTCTCCTCAAACCCGCTGCCTTCCACACTGCAGCCCAGCGCTTTCTTTCTCTAACCACTGAGCTCCTCAAACCCGCTGCCTTCCACACTGCAGCCCAGCGCTTTCTTTCTCTAACCACTGAGCTCCTCAAACCCGCTGCCTTCCACACTGCAGCCCAGCGCTTTCTTTATCTAACCACTGAGCTCCTCAAACCCGCTGCCTTCCACACTGCAGCCCAGCGCTTTCTTTATCTAACCACTGAGCTCCTCAAACCCGCTGCCTTCCACACTGCAGCCCAGCACTTTCTTTTTCTTTTTTCTTTCATTATTGCATAATTTACTTTTCTAATAACTATTCTCCTCTCTCTCCTCCTCTCCTCCTCTCCTCCCTCTCTCCTCTCTCCTCTTTATTCATGTTGCTCAGCGCTGGCCCCTCCTCTCTCGCTCCTCTCCTCCCTCTCTCCTCTCTCCTCCTCTCCTCCTTCTTTCCTCTCTCCTCTTTATTCATGTTGCTCAGCGCTGGCCCCTCCTCCTGTCTCTCTCCTCCTCTCCTCCCTCTCTCCTCTCTCCTCCTCTCCCTCTCTCCTCTCTCCTATCTCCTCATGTTGCTCAGTGCTGGCCTCTCGCTCTTCCTCTCCTCTCTCCTCTTTATTCATGTTGCTCACTGCTGGCCCCTTCTCTCTCTCTCCTCTCCTCCCTCTTTCCTCTCTCCTCCTCTCCTCCCTCTCTCCTCTTTCCTCTTTATTCATGTTGCTCAGCGCTGGCCCCTCTCTCTCTCTCCTCTCCTCCTCTCCTCCCTCTCTCCTCTCTCTCTCTCCTCTCCTCCCTCTCTCCTCTTTCCTCTTTATTCATGTTGCTCAGCGCTGGCCCCTCCTCTCTCTCTCCACTCCTCCCTCTCTCCTCTCTCCTCTTTTATTCATGTTGCTCAGCGCTGGCCCCTCCTCTCTCGCTCCTCTCCTCCCTCTCTCTCCTCTCCTCCCTCTCTCCTCTTTCCTCTTTATTCATGTTGCTCAGCGCTAGCCCCTCCTCTCTCTCTCTCCTCTCCTCTCTCCTCTCTCTCCTCTCCTCCCTCTTTCCTCTCTCCTCTTTATTCATGTTGCTCAGCGCTGGCCCCTCATCTCTCTCTCCACTCCTCCCTCTCTCCTCTCTCCTCTTTATTCATGTTGCTCACTGCTGGCCCTTTCTCTCTCTCTCCTCTCCTCCCTCTTTACTCTCTCCTCCTCTCCTCCCTCTCTCCTCTTTCCTCTTTATTCATGTTGCTCAGCGCTGGCCCCTCCTCTCTCTCTCCACTCCTCCCTCTCTCCTCTCTCCTCTTTATTCATGTTGCTCAGCGCTAGCCCCTCCTCTCTCTCTCTCCTCTCCTCTCTCCTCTCTCTCCTCTCCTCCCTCTCTCCTCTCTCCTCTTTATTCATGTTGCTCAGCGCTAGCCCCTCCTCTCTCTCTCTCCTCTCCTCTCTCCTCTCTCTCCTCTCCTCCCTCTCTCCTCTCTCCTCTTTATTCATGTTGCTCAGCGCTGGCCCCCCCTCCTGTCCCAGTTTTAAACAGCCCCCTCCCTCTCAATCCGAACCCTTTTTTTTGGGTGGATGGCGCTGCGGTCGAGGGGGTGCCCCCTTTCTTTGCCGATGTCCCCCCGGGGGTCTCGCTGGGTTTGGGGGTTTCCTGTTTTAGAGACAGCAGCTCTTTGAACACGGAATTCATCTGCTTCGTAACCTCCTGAGAGAGAAGGGAACAAACAGCCATCCTGTTAGTGTACGTGTGTGTGTGTGTGTGTGTGAGTATGTGTGTGTGAGCACGAATGCTGGTCTGTGTGTCTGTGTCTCTGTGTCTGTCTGTCTGTGTGTGTGTGTAGTGTATATCGGGTGTGTGTGTATAGTGTGTAGTTGTGTATTGTTGTGTGTGTGCTGGTCTGTCTGTTTGTGTCTGTGTCTATAGTGTGTGTGTGTGTGTGTGTGTGTGTAGTGTGTATTTGTGTATAGTTGTGTGTGTGCTGGTCTGTCTGTCTGTCTCTCTATGTTTGTGTGTCTCTCACCTTGTCCAGCTGCACTGTGGGCTGGTCCTGGCTGCTCCTCTCTGCACACACCCCGTGCCTCCCCAAGGGGGCGCCCAACCCTAGCGCAGTGTCCAGAGTGTTGCGCCTTTCCTGGGACCTGAACATAACAACATCACATCACAACAATATCACAGCAGCACAACATCACCCGAAACAGGATGAACACTGTCGTCAATGTCTGTCCACTAGAAGTGTTTCAACTCCTTGAATAGCAGAGAACACGAGAGGCTGTCAGGCTGGCTGTGTCAGTCCCGGTGTCTCTCTGCATACCTGTCCGGGAGAGCGAGGAGGCGCCCCTGTGCGGGGAGGGGGATCCCCGGGAAGTGGATGCGGGGGGGCTCGTTGAAGGGGGAGGTCAGTTTTCGGGTGGGGCTGCTGCCGCTCCTCTTGCGGGGCAGCGAGGCGCTGTCCGAGTTCACACGCAACCTGGGGGAGGTAGGGGGGGAAAGAAATACAGAAAAATCAGCTTGTGTTGCACTCTGTGCTGCTCTATCCTGTGTTGCATTCTGTGCTGCTCTATCCTGTGTTGCACTCTGTGCTGCTCTAGCCTGTGTTGCACTCTGTGCTGCTCTAGCCTGTGTTGCACTCTGTGCTGCTCTATCCTGTGTTGCGCTCTGTTGTATCTGCTCTATCCTGTGTTGCACTCTGTGCTGCTCTAGCCTGTGTTGCGCTCTGTTGTATCTGCTCTAGCCTGTGTTACACTCTGTGCTGCTCTAGCCTGTGTTGCGCTCTGTTGTATCTGCTCTAGCCTGTGTTACACTCTGTGCTGCTCTATCCTGTGTTGCACTCTGTGCTGCTCTAGCCTGTGTTGCACTCTGTGCTGCTCTAGCCTGTGTTACACTCTGTGCTGCTCTAGCCTGTGTTGCACTCTGTGCTGCTCTAGCCTGTGTTGCACTCTGTGCTGCTCTAGCCTGTGTTACACTCTGTGCTGCTCTATCCTGTGTTGCACTCTGTGCTGCTCTATCCTGTGTTACACTCTGTGCTGCTCTAGCCTGTGTTGCACTCTGTGCTGCTCTAGCCTGTGTTACACTCTGTGCTGCTCTATCCTGTGTTACACTCTGTGCTGCTCTATCCTGTGTTGCACTCTGTGCTGCTCTAGCCTGTGTGGCACTCTGTGCTGCTCTATCCTGTGTTACACTCTGTGCTGCTCTAGCCTGTGTTGCACTCTGTGCTGCTCTAGCCTGTGTTGCACTCTGTGCTGCTCTAGCCTGTGTTGTGCTCTGTTTTACCTGCTCCCCGCCTCTCCCTTGGGCTCCTCAGACAGGTTGCTGACGCTGGCTGCTCTCCCCTCCTCTCTCTTCCCCTTCAGCTCCAGCCTCCTCGCAGTGCTGCAAGAAACACGGGGAGGGAATAAATACAGTAAAATACTACAATACGACAGAAACACTCTGAGACACACACACACAACGATATATAAAGACACACAGACACACTGAAGACACACACAGACACACTGAGAGAGACACTGACAAACACAGACAGAAAGACAAAGTCCACACACACACTAACACTCTCCCCTGTTTGGTATGGTTGGTATGGTTCAGCAGAGTCTGGTTTGGTTCAGTATGGTTCAGTATGGTTCAGTTTGGTTCGGTATGGTTCGGTATGGTTCAGTATGGTTCAGAATGGTTCAGTTTGGTTTGGTTGTGGTTTTTGACTCACACTTCAGGTAGGTTGATGTACTTGTGAGGGACAAGCCCCTTGACCCCGCCCAGCTCCCCTCTCCACCAATCAGCAGAGGCCTTGCTGTGCAGCAGCAGAGTGTCTCCCTTTTTGAATGACAGCTCCTGGGGTGAGCGGCCGGTGTAATCAAACAGGGCGACAGCCTCGGCGCAGTCCAGCTCTGACAGGAGAGATAATCAATCCTCAATAATCAATAACCAATAATCAATGCTCAATACAGACACACAGAGTAATCAAACAGGGCGACAGCCTCGGCGAGGTCCAGCTCTGACCGGAGAGGATCAATAACCAATAATCAACACACAGACCAGAGTTATCAAACCTGTCTCTGTCTGCATCTCTTACTGCTGATCTGTCTCACTCTCAGTCTCTCTGCCTGTCTGTCTCTTTCAGTCCCTCTGTCTCTCTCTTTGCCTGTCTCTCGTTTATTATCATTATTTATTTCTTAGCAGACGCCCTTATCCAGGGCGACTTACAATTGTTACAAGATATCACATTATTTTTACATACAATTACCCGTTTATACAGTTTGGTTTTTACTGGAGCAATCTAGGTAAAGTACCTTGCTCAAGGGTACAACAGCAGTGTCCCTGACCGGGGATTGAACCCACAACCCTCCGGTCAAGAGTCCAGAGCCCTAACCACTACTCCACACTGCTGCCCTTGTAATTAATCCCTTGCTAAATTTTTTTTTTTACATACAATTACATTATTTTTTTTACACATTATTTTTACATACAATTATCCATTTATACAGTTGGGTTTTTTACTGGAGCAATCTAGGTAAAGTACCTTGCTCAAGGGTACAGCAGCAGTGTCCCCCCCACCTGGGATTGAACCCACGACCCTCCGGTCAAGAGTCCAGATCCCTAACCACTACTCCACACTGCTGCTCTCTCTCTGTCTCTCAGCTACACTCTCTTCCTGCTTGTCTGTCTCTCTCTCCCTCTCTCTCTGTCTCTCTCTCCCTCTGTCTCTCTCTTTGCCTGCCTCTCAGCTACACTCTCTTCCTGCTTGTCTGCCTCTCTCTCTCTCTCCCTCTCTCTCTCTCTGTCTCTCTCAGTCCCTTTGTCTGTCTCTTTGCCTCTCAGCTACACTCTCTTCCTGCTTGTCTGCCTCTCTCTCTCTCTCCCTCTCTCTCTCTCTGTCTCTCTCAGTCCCTTTGTCTGTCTCTTTGCCTCTCAGCTACACTCTCTTCCTGCTTGTCCGTCTCTCTCCCTCTCTCCCTCTCTCTCTCACCGTCCTCGCTGATGGGCGGTTCCTGCTCCGGGTCACACTCCTCTGCGATGGGCTCGGGCAGGACGCTGTCACTGCGGAGAGACAGAGAGGCACTCAGAGTCAGAGACACAAGCACAGCAACAAGGACGCAATGCTGGACAGCGTGCCTGAATACAGGGGATTCATAATTCACCCAGCAATGCTTGCCTGTGCTTTACCATGCTTTCACTGTGCTTTCGTCTATTTAGATACACATATATTGATTAATAAGGCCAGAAATTCCTCTTGCACTATCCATGGCCTACTAGTATTGTTAAATTTTGTGCAGATATCCTGTCCCCCTTTAGTCTTAATATAATTAACATGTCACTTTCTGAGGGATTTGTCGCTATTGTATTTAAACAAGCCAATGTTAAGCCAATTCACAACTTGACCAGAAGGTGACTTCCAACCAATATCAAATCTTCCTTTTTTTTTTTGGTTAAATTGTTCAGTTACTCTTGTATCTATCACAAAAAGATATATTGGAAACATTTTAGTCTTAGGTTTTAGAATCGCATGCTGCACTGAAACCGCTATGGTTAGGATTGTAAATGCTTTCCTTCTGAATGCTGATGCTCTTTCAGTATTGATTCGTTTAGATCTTTGATACCTTTGACCACCGGATTATGCTGAAAAGTCTCGAAAATCTGGTGAACGTAAGGGATGGCTCTCGATTGGTGCTGCTCTTATTTATGAGATCGTTATCAATACATGTCCTATGCTGGTCATAATTCTACAAATATTCGCCTTTATGGAGTCCCACAGGGTCCTGTCCTTTATCCAGTTCTTTTTAACATTAATATGATGATATTGTTCAAAAGCATGGGGTTCAGTACCATTCTTATGGTACACAGATCTATTTAAAAATACATTCTAACACCGATACTGTCCTGTCCGCTTGTTTGGAAGATATTCAAACCTGGATGTCAAATAAGCTTTTGAAACTAAACGCTGGTAAAACTGAGCTATTTGGTTACTGGCTCTAATACCCAGCTTTGCTCTTTTGTTGGGTTTTCATGCTCTTTTGGTGACTTCCTTGCAGATGCCTCTTTGTTAGTCCGCAGCTTAGGTGTTCAGCTTGACTCAAAGCTTTTATCTGAAAAACACATCTCTTTAGTGGTAAAGCCAGGGTTTTATTACTTAAAGGAAGTTACCAGAGTGTGTCGTTTTCTGCCCCCGAGGGATGCTGAGATTCTCGTTCATGCATTTGTTGCTTCTCGGTTGGATTATTGCAATGCTCTTTTTGTTAATCTTCCTGCTCGCTCTTTGCATAGATTGCAGATGGTGCAAAATGCAGCAGCAAGGGTTCTTAGCGCTACCCAGCCAACAGAACCCATTACTCTGGTGCCTAAGCGTTTGCATTGGCTACAAGGCTTTGCACGGTCAGGGTCCTATAATGGACCTTCTTAGCCCTTACATTTTTATTTTTATATAGCGCCTTTCGTAGTGGACCACCATCACAAAGCGCTTGGGAGAGGCAGGCTGTGAACTGTGCATTATATGCAGAGTCACTTCCAATAGGACATTGATTTAACATCTCATCCGCAGGACGGAGCACAAGGAGGTGAAGTGACTTGCTCGGGGTCACACGGTGAGTCAGGCAGTGGCAGAGATGGGATTTATTTGTGTATTTATAGAATCTAACTGATTCATTGTTATTCATTGTTTTTTTTTTGTAATGCTGGTTTGTGGTTTGTTTTGTACAGCTTCTTGAGACACCTCGGTGTGAAAGGCGCTATAAAAATGATTGTTATTATTGTTCTTATATTATCACACTTTGCTGTGATTTTACAATGATAATCTTTTATAAGGGGCAGTACAGTACAGCATACACTGCACAGCAGTAGCTGACAGCCCCCCTCACCAGTACTCCTCCTCCCCAGTCATGCACTTCTCATATATGGGTCCCTCCAGCTCCCGTGCCCCGGGGAATATCTTCTCTTGGTACACGATGATGGTCTTCACCGCCTCGTTTACGTGGCCCTGGACCGACACCGCGTCCTGATCCGCTGGCACCGCCACCAGGGTGGGTCCGAAACACACTGCCAGGTTGTGAGGGTCCATCATGTTCTCATCGCTGTACTGAGAGAGACTGGGGGGAGAGGGGATAGGGGAGAGGGGTGAGATTGGGGCTATTGTGGGAGGCAGTGAAGTGAAATATTGTAAAAAATGATACATGTCCTCTGGTCCAGGTTTGAGTGTTGGGTTTGTAAAGTACTTGCTAGGGGGTTGTAAAGTATTGGTTAGGGGGTTGTAAAGTATTGGGTTATGGTTTGTAAAGCATTGGTTAGGGGTTTGTAAAGTATTGTTTAAGGTTTGTAAAGTATTGGGTTCGATGGTTGTAAAGTATTGGGTTAGGGGGTTGTAAAGTATTGGGTTAGGGGGTTGTAAAGTATTGGCTAGGGGTTTGTAAAGTATTGTTTAGGGTTTGTAAAGTATTGGTTAGAGGTTTGTAAAGTATTAGGTTAGGGGGTTGTAAAGTATTGGTTAGGGGGTTGTAAAGTATTGGTTAAGGTTTGTAAAGTATTGGTTTAGGGTTTGTAAAGTATTGGCTAGGGGTTGTAAAGTACTGGTTAAGGTTTGTAAAGTATTGGGTTAGGGGTTTGTAAAGTATTGGCTAGGGGTTTGTAAAGTATTGGTTAAGGTTTGTAAAGTATTGGGTTAGGGTTTGTATAGTATTGTCTAGGGGTTTGTAAAGTATTGGGTTAGGGGTTTGTAAAGTATTGGCTAGGGGTTTGTAAAGTATTGGTTAGGGTTGTAAAGTACAGTCAGTGCCACCTAATTGGGATACTGATAATCGGATTTCTGCTTAAATGGGATACAGCTCTGGGAGACAGTTCTTCCCAATGCTATTTATGTTGTTTAATTGGGACGTAACTTTGTTTAATTGGGATACAGTATTTTTAAATGATGAACGGAGATCGCTTTACAGAGCAAGACAGATTTGCGTAGCACAGTGCAGTGAGGATGTGATTACGCTGTGACTTGTGTAAATTGCGTAAACCACAGTGAACTCTTGAAGGACCTGGAGTCTCACGCTGCTGTGGCAAAGCTGGCGTATCACCATCGCAGGTGTCTTGCCTTGTGACAAGATTGGTTTAGGTTTGTAAAGCATTGGCTAGCGGTCTGTAAAGTATTGGATAGCGGTTTGTAAAGTGTCTGTAAAGCACTGGCGAGGGTTAGCGGATTGCAAACTCAGAGACTCACTGGTTGAGGAATGCGAAGAGGAATCTCATGACCACGAGCACGGCCTGCGGGAAGCTGCCCACAACCTTCTTGATCTGACACGCGCGCTCCAGCTTGTTCTCAATCTCTGAAAAACACCAGAAAACCACACACTCTGTACACAGGGACGGAAACAAGACTCCTATGCAACAGCAGCTTCACCCATTCCAGGTTTTATTACGAGCTTGATCAGCCTCAGTGTAGGTTTTGTCTTATCACAATAGTAAAACCAGACGGACTCACGGACACACTCCATTAATTCCTGGAAATTCTCCTGTGGGAAGAGTGGCTTCTCCAGGCCTCGGAAGTAGAGCTTCAGCACCCCGGCCACCGAGTCGATATCGTGATCCGTCGAGTCAGTGAGGGGGTCCTCTCCTACACAACGAGACAGTCAGATAGGGCAACGCAACTACACAACACAACTACACAACAGACAAACAATCAAAGCGGTAGATCCAACTACACACCACAGCAACACAACAATAAGATCAGAGAGGTAAACAGACACACATATGAACACAGCCACCACCGTGCTCCAGTCTGGCGGTGGGGGCGTGTGTGTTTGGGGGTACGCACCTCTCTCGAAGGCGTTCCTGATCTCGTTCACCTCCAACTGTGACCCCGGGACCCGGAAAATTCCCTCGTGATGCAGCCCTGCAAGAAGTACCCCGATAATACATTTCAATATGCTTTACCAGACCTCTCTGTGCTTTACAATGCTTCCCTATGCTTTACCAGACCTCTCTGTGCTTTACAATGCTTCCCTATGCTTTACCAGACCTCTCTGTGCTTTACAATGCTTCCCTATGCTTTACCAGACCTCTCTGTGCTTTACAATGCTTGCCTATGCTTTACCAGACCTCTCTGTGCTTTACAATGCTTCCCTATGCTTTACCAGACCTCGCTGTGCTTTGCAATGCTTCCCTATGCTTTACCAGACCTCTCTGTGCTTTACAATGCTTCCTTATGCTTTACCACACCTCTCTGTGCTTTACAATGCTTGCCTATGCTATACCATGCTTTCACTGTGCTTTATTACACGTTGCTGTGCTTTCACTATGGGAAGGTTTTCCAAGGGCAGTGGCTCACCGTGCAGGTTAATAAATCGAATGCAGCTCTCCACCACTAGAGGGATCAGTTGTCCAGAGCTCTGATTGAGGGAGAGAAACACAAAGAGCATGATTGATTAATATTCCTGGCAGGGGAGCAGACGCTGAGATAATTCTCATCAAACCTGGTATTGAAGTTATTTAGCATCAGCTATTGATCTGTACTGTTCTGTACATGCTGTTGATATGCGTCAAAGGTCATCTTAGGGTGAAAGCAGCTCAAAGCCAGGTAAAGCAGACTGAGAGAAAAGTCATAGAACTCGATGTTGGATAGAGCAACAGAAGCCATTGAATTTATTAAGTTTCTTTTAGTGTTTCTATTGAAGGCATTGAGAAAGACTTCTAGTGGAAATGTTTTTCAATATGCTTTATCAGGCCTCTCTGTGCTTTACAATGCTTCCCTATGCTTTACCAGACCTCTCTGTGCTTTACAATGCTTCCCTATGCTTTACCACACCTCTCTGTGCTTTACAATGCTTCCCTATGCTTTACCAGACCTCTCTGTGCTTTACAATGCTTCCCTGTGCTTTACCAGACCTCTCTGTGCTTTACAATGCTTCCCTATGCTTTACCAGACCTCTCTGTGCTTTACAATGCTTCCCTATGCTTTACCAGACCTCTCTGTGCTTTACAGTGCTTCCCTATGCTTTACCAGACCTCTCTGTGCTTTACAATGCTTCCCTATGCTTTACCAGACCTCTCTGTGCTTTACAATGCTTCCCTATGATTTACCATACCTCTCTGTGCTTTACAATGCTTGCCTATGCTTTACCAGACCTCTCTGTGCTTTACAATGCTTCCCTATGCTTTACCAGACCTCTCTGTGCTTTACAATGCTTCCCTATGCTTTACCAGACCTCTCTGTGCTTTACAATGCTCCCCTATGCTTTACCAGACCTCTCTGTGCTTTACAATGCTTCCCTATGCTTTACCAGACCTCTCTGTGCTTTACAATGCTTCCCTATGCTTTACCACACCTCTCTGTGCTTTACAATGCTTCCCTATGCTTTACCATACAAATGTTAGAGGACTCCATGAACTTGTTAGGTAATAATTAACACAGATTGTGAGAGTGGAAGCTTGTTTTCATCTACCTGTGTTCTGGATATGCGTCTCCACCTCCTTACAGAGACAGGCAGCAGAGGAGAGAGGGACAGACAAGCAAAGACAGTTAGGGGACAGAGAGAGAGATACAGAGAGAGAGCTGAGTTAAAGAGAGGCTGTGTCAGTTACTGCAGCGCTGGGGGGAGATCGGGGGTGGGGGGGTCGGGGGTACCTCCACAAACTGCTGCAGGTCCCCAGTAAAGAGTTTGTGGTTGTACTGGGAGCACGGCCGCTGCTTTCTGACACGCAGAGACCTGCTGGAACACTGGAGCCTGAAACCAGCAAACAGAGTGAGGCATCGATCACAACACACAACACAATGACACAACCACACAACAATGCAATGACATCACAACACAATGACACAGCCACACAACAATGCAATGACATCACAACACAATGACACAACCACACAACAACGCAATGACATCACAACACAATGACACAACCACACATCAACGCAATGACACAACCACACAACAACACAATGACACAACCACACAACAATGCAATGACATCACAACACAATGACACAACAACACAACAACACAATGACATCACAACACAATGACACAACCACACAACAATGGAATGACATCACAACACAATGACACAACAACACAATGACATCACAACGCAATGACACAACCACACAACAATGCAATGACACAACAACACAACAACGCAATGACATCACAACACAATGACACAAGCACACAATGACACAACCACACAACAACGCAATGACATCACAACACAATGACACAACCACACAACAATGCAATGACATCACATCACAACACAATGACACAACAACACAATGACATCACAACACAATGACACAACCACACAACAACACAATGACACAACCACACAACAACACAATGACAAAACCACACAACACAATGACATCACAACACAACGACACAACAACACAACAACACAATGACACAACAATACAACAACGCAATGACACAACCACACAACAACGCAATGACATCACAACACAATGACACAACCACACAACAACGCAATGACACAACAACACAATGACACAACCACACAATGACATCACAGTACAACAACACAGCACAACCAAACTTAATACGATTAAACAGGCCATCCGCACTGCAATACTGCAATAACACTGCAGCTCAGCTTCTCACCTGGAGGGGTCGCTGTCTATCGATTCAGCTGAGAGAGCGGCATGGAAAGAAAAAGAAACAAAAAGCACTTTACAATTACACTGTGATTACTGTACTGTAATATAGAATTACACTGTGATTACCGTACTGTAATACAGAATTACACTGTGATTACTGTACTGTAATATAGAATTACACTGTGATTACTGTACTGTAATATAGAATTACACTGGGATTACTGTACTGTAATATAGAATTACACTGTGATTACTGTACTGTAATATAGAATTACACTGTGATTACTGTACTGTAATATAGAATTACACTGTGATTACCGTACTGTAATATAGAATTACACTGTGATTACTGTACTGTAATATAGAATTACACTGTGATTACTGTACTGTAATATAGAATTACACTGTGATTACCGTACTGTAATATAGAATTACACTGTGATTACTGTACTGTAATATAGAATTACACTGTGATTACCGTACTGTAATATAGAATTACACTGTACTGTACTGTAATATAGAATTACACTGTGATTACCGTACTGTAATATAGAATTACACTGTACTGTACTGTAATATAGAATTACACTGTGATTACTGTACTGTAATATAGAATTACACTGTGATTACTGTACTGTAATATAGAATTACACTGTACTGTACTGTAATATAGAATTACACTGTGATTACTGTACTGTAATATAGAATTACACTGTGATTACCGTACTGTAATACAGAATTACACTGTGATTACTGTACTGTAATATAGAATTACACTGTGATTACCGTACTGTAATATAGAATTACACTGTGATTACTGTACTGCCATATAGAATTACACTGGGATTACTGTACTGTAATATAGAATTACACTGTGATTACTGTACTGTAATATAGAATTACACTGTGATTACTGTACTGCCATATAGAATTACACTGTGATTATCGTACTGTAATATAGAATTACACTGTGATTACCGTACTGTAATATAGAATTACACTGTGATTACCGTACTGTAATATAGAATTACACTGTGATTACTGTACTGTAATACAGAATTACACTGTGATTACTGTACTGTAATATAGAATTACACTGTGATTACCGTACTGTAATATAGAATTACACTATGATTACTGTACTGTAATATAGAATTACACTGGGATTACTGTACTGTAATATAGAATTACACTGTGATTACCGTACTGTAATATAGAATTACACTGTGATTACTGTACTGTAATATAGAATTACACTGTACTGTACTGTAATATAGAATTACACTGTGATTACTGTACTGTAATATAGAATTACACTGTACTGTACTGTAATATAGAATTACACTGTGATTACTGTACTGTAATATAGAATTACACTGTGATTACTGTACTGCCATATAGAATTACACTGGGATTACTGTACTGTAATATAGAATTACACTGTGATTACCGTACTGTAATATAGAATTACACTGTGATTACTGTACTGTAATATAGAATTACACTGTGATTACCGTACTGTAATATAGAATTACACTGTGATTACTGTACTGTAATATAGAATTACACTGTGATTACTGTACTGTAATATAGAATTACACTGTGATTACTGTACTGTAATATAGAATTACACTGGGATTACTGTACTGTAATATAGAATTACACTGTGATTACCGTACTGTAATATAGAATTACACTGTGATTACTGTACTGTAATATAGAATTACACTGTGATTACTGTACTGTAATATAGAATTACACTGTGATTACTGTACTGTAATAAAGAATTACACTGTGATTACTGTACTGTAATATAGAATTACACTGTGATTACCGTACTGTAATATAGAATTACACTGTGATTACTGTACTGTAATATAGAATTACACTGTGATTACTGTACTGTAATATAGAATTACACTGTACTGTACTGTAATATAGAATTACACTGTGATTACTGTACTGTAATATAGAATTACACTGTGATTACTGTACTGTAATATAGAATTACACTGTACTGTACTGTAATATAGAATTACACTGTGATTACCGTACTGTAATATAGAATTACACTGTGATTACCGTACTGTAATATAGAATTACACTGTGATTACCGTACTGTAATACAGAATTACACTGTGATTACTGTACTGTAATATAGAATTACACTGTGATTACTGTACTGTAATATAGAATTACACTGTGATTACCGTACTGTAATATAGAATTACACTGTGATTACCGTACTGTAATACAGAATTACACTGTGATTACTGTACTGTAATATAGAATTACACTGTGATTACTGTACTGTAATACAGAATTACACTGTGATTACTGTACTGTAATATAGAATTACACTGTGATTACCGTACTGTAATATAGAATTACACTGTGATTACTGTACTGTAATATAGAATTACACTGTGATTACCGTACTGTAATATAGAATTACACTGTGATTACTGTACTGTAATATAGAATTACACTGGGATTACTGTACTGTAATATAGAATTACACTGTGATTACTGTACTGTAATATAGAATTACACTGTGATTACTGTACTGTAATACAGAATTACACTGTGATTACCATACTGTAATATAGAATTACACTGTGATTACTGTACTGTAATATAGAATTACACTGTGATTACTGTACTGCCATATAGAATTACACTGTGATTACTGTACTGTAATATAGAATTACACTGTGATTACTGTACTGTAATATAGAATTACACTGTGATTACTGTACTGTAATATAGAATTACACTGGGATTACTGTACTGTAATACAGAATTACACTGTGATTACTGTACTGTAATATAGAATTACACTGTGATTACCGTACTGTAATATAGAATTACACTGTGATTACTGTACTGTAATATAGAATTACACTGTGATTACTGTACTGTAATATAGAATTACACTGTGATTACTGTACTGTAATACAGAATTACACTGTGATTACCGTACTGTAATATAGAATTACACTGTGATTACTGTACTGTAATACAGAATTACACTGTGATTACCGTACTGTAATATAGAATTACACTGTGATTACCGTACTGTAATATAGAATTACACTGTGATTACTGTACTGTAATATAGAATTACACTGTGATTACTGTACTGTAATATAGAATTACACTGTGATTACTGTACTGTAATATAGAATTACACTGTGATTACCGTACTGTAATATAGAATTACACTGTACTGTACTGTAATATAGAATTACACTGTGATTACCGTACTGTGATATAGAATTACACTGTGATTACTGTACTGTGATATAGAATTACACTGTGATTACCGTACTGTAATATAGAATTACACTGTGATTACTGTACTGTAATATAGAATTACACTGTGATTACCGTACTGTAATATAGAAATACACTGTGATTACTGTACTGTAATACAGAATTACACTGTGATTACCGTACTGTGATATAGAATTACACTGTGATTACTGTACTGTAATATAGAATTACACTGGGATTACTGTACTGTAATATAGAATTACACTGTACTGTGCTGTAATATAGAATTACACTGTGATTACTGTACTGTAATATAGAATTACACTGTGATTACTGTACTGTAATATAGAATTACACTGTGATTACTGTACTGTAATATAGAATTACACTGTGATTATCGTACTGTAATACAGAATTACACTGTGATTACTGTACTGTAATATAGAATTACACTGTGATTACTGTACTGTAATATAGAATTACACTGTGATTACTGTACTGTAATATAGAATTACACTGTGATTACCGTACTGTGATATAGAATTACACTGTGATTACTGTACTGTAATATAGAATTACACTGTGATTACTGTACTGTAATATAGAATTACACTGTGATTACCGTACTGTGATATAGAATTACACTGTGATTACTGTACTGTAATATAGAATTACACTGTGATTACCGTACTGTGATATAGAATTACACTGTGATTACTGTACTGTAATATAGAATTACACTGTGATTACCGTACTGTAATATAGAATTACACTGTGATTACCGTACTGTGATATAGAATTACACTGTGATTACTGTACTGTAATATAGAATTACACTGTGATTACTGTACTGTAATATAGAATTACACTGTGATTACTGTACTGTAATATAGAATTACACTGGGATTACTGTACTGTAATATAGAATTACACTGTACTGTACTGTAATATAGAATTACACTGTGATTACTGTACTGTAATATAGAATTACACTGTGATTACTGTACTGCCATATAGAATTACACTGGGATTACTGTACTGTAATATAGAATTACACTGTGATTACCGTACTGTAATATAGAATTACACTGTGATTACTGTACTGTAATATAGAATTACACTGTGATTACTGTACTGTAATATAGAATTACACTGTGATTACTGTACTGTAATATAGAATTACACTGTGATTACAGTACTGTAATACAGAATTACACTGTGATTACTGTACTGTAATATAGAATTACACTGTGATTACTGTACTGCCATATAGAATTACACTGTGATTACCGTACTGCCATATAGAATTATAGTGCTGTGTAGTACTGTGCTAGACTATACTCTTCTAGACTATACTGTACTGTGCTAGACTATACTCTTCTAAACTATACTGCACTGTGCTAGACTATACTCTCCTAGACTATATTGTACTGTGCTAGTGCTAGACTATGCTGTACTACATTATATATAGAACAATACATGGGCTTCAGTGAGTTACAGGAAAATAATTCCATCTAGGGTTTGTGTGACGTCATAAACTACAAGAGCGAAGGTGGAGTTTATAAACTGTCACAGTTATAATCCATGGATACCCCTGTGATGCTGATATTAAAGAAGACGAGGTTCAGCAGGACAGTTTGGTTTTTTTAACCGTCGTGTTTCAGCGCTGTACAGACGTTCTGTGTCGTTATCCGTTAGAGCTTCAGCTTTATTTGTTCGATTTGCCTTTACCTTGTTTTAATTTCCCGTTCCTCTCCAGTTTCTCTGAGATTTTTTTTAACTTATTCTCATTTTGTTGATCATTAATGAACATTTCTGTACTGTGGGTGTCGAGTGATTGAAAACGAGACATGTTGTGTTTTGAATTGAAAGCGATGGTCTCGGAGTCGAATGGATCAAAGTTCAAGTATATTTTCCTCTAGAGGAATTATCACTTCTTGACGTCACTACTGTGGCACTATGCCTTTTTTTAGAATGGCTCAGGATGCAAATATAGCCTTCATCCATGTATTATACATGGCTGTAGTAGACTATACTGTGCTGTGCTGTGCTGTACTGCAGAGAGGGGCTGACCTTTCTCGATGGCCTCTTTGAGAAGGTCATGTTTGGCCTGCAGCTTTGAGATCAAGCTGCTTCCACTGAGATACTCCTTCACTTTCTGAAACAGACAGTGAGACACAGCAATCAGAAACTCAGTACAGAATACAAGACATCCAGGGCGACTTACAATTGTTACAAGATATCACATTATTTATACATACAATTACCCATTTATACAGTTGGGTTTTTACTGGAGCAATCTAGGTAAAGTACCTTGCTCAAGGGTACAGCAGCAGTGTCCCCCACCTGGGATTGAACCCACGACCCTCCGGTCAAGAGTCCAGAGCCCTAACCACTACTCCACACTTCTGCACTACAGAGAGGTCAGAGTGGCTTTGCTGTTCTGTATACCAGACTCTGATGTTATATAGAATAAAGTACAGAGTGATATACGATACAAGCTGATCCCACTAAATCACTAAAACACTACAGATACAGAAATCTCTCTGCTGATTGGTTAGGCCAGGGCTTGTTGCCGGGCGGATCAGAGCTCGGCAGCTGGAGGGGCTTGTCTGATTGGCCCTCCCCCTCACTCACTGTGAAGTAGAAGCTCTCAGTCTCCTGCTGATTGGCTCTCCTCTTGGCTATGTTGGGTTTGTTGCCGGGCGGATCGGAGCCCGAGCTCTTAGCGGGCTCTGCTGATTGGCTGGTTTGGAGGGAGTCAGGAGAGCTGTAGTCTTCAATGCTGAAAGAGTCCAGCAGGGCTCTGAGTGTCGCCTTCAGGGTCTTATTGACCTGAGAGGAGAGAGTAAATACTGAGTTAATACTGAGTTAATACTGCACATGTATTACTGAGTTACGGTACTGCTACAGAGTCTTATTAACTAGCGTGGAGAAGGGAGCGAGTCATTACTACAACCTTACTACAGAGCTACTACTGGAACTACTCCTACACCCATTCCACAAATACTACACAATGTAGTGTCAATGCTAGCAATACTAATACTAAGAGTGATGCACCACCTGCTGGACACACACACACACAGCTGCCCCCTCACCTCCTCCGTCTCCTGGCTCACGCTGGACACACACACACAGCTGTCCCCTCACCTCCTCCATCTCCAGGCTCATGCTGGACACACACACACACAGCTGTCCCCTCACCTCCTCCGTCTCCAGGTTCATGCTGGAGACACACACACACACACAGCTGCCCCCTCACCTCCTCCGTCTCCAGGCTCACGCTGGACAGACGGGACTGGAGCTGCTGGAACCGAGTCACCAGCTCGTTCCTCACCTGGGCCTCCGCGCTCACCACGCACACCTGAGGGAAGAGAGAGAGACACAAGTTAGAGAGAAGAGAGAGACAGACAGAGAGAGACACACATGTGAGAGAGAAGAGAGAGACACACAGAGAGAGACACACAGGTGAGAGACACACAGGTGAGAGAGAAGAGAGAGACACACAGGTGAGAGAGAAGATAGAGACACAGGTGAGAGACGCACAGCTGAGAGAAGAGAGAGAGACACACACAGGTGAGAGAAAAGAGAGAGACACACAGGTGAGAGACACACAGGTGAAAGAGAAGACAGAGACACACAGGTGAGAGACACACAGGTGAAAGAGAAGACAGAGACACACAGGTGAGAGACACACAGGTGAGAGACAGACAGCTGAGAGAGAAGAGATAGACACACAGGTGACAGAGATGAGAGAGACACACAGGTGAGAGACACACAGGTGACAGAGAACAGAGAGACACACAGGTGACAGAGATGAGCGAGACACACAGGTGAGAGACACACAGGTGACAGAGAAGCAAGAGAGAGACACCTGAGAAACAGAGACAGGTGCAGACACACACACACACAGACAGACAGGCGATAGATCTCTCTTCATTACCTGATCCCCTTCGTGAGGCTGGTACTCAAAGCGGAAGGGCAGGCAGAAAGTGGCGTGGTTCATCTCAAGGATCTTCTTCTGATCCCCGGGGGGATCCAGCCCCTGCACCGCCCCCTCCAGCACCCCCAGGGCCTCCTGCTGGGACTGCTGCACCCGGGACTGGGCAGAGAGGTACAGCCGCAGGGTCACCCCCAGGGAGAGGTGGAACCCCAGATCACAGCACTGCACAGAGGGGAGAGGGAGAGGTCTTTCATCTGCTCGGACTATACCCCCTTCAGACACCGTGTGTGAAACTATGTGGCAACTGCCACACAATGTGCTATAACAAACTCCTGCATCCATTCTTAAATGCCTGGCCAGGCAATCCTATTGTTGCCTCGTTTTTTCTAAAAAAAAGTGTGAAGTAGTGGTTAGGGCTCTGGACTCTTGACCGGAGGGTTGTGGGTTCAATCCCAGGTGGGGGGACACTGCTGCTGTACCCTTGAGCAAGGTGCTTTACCTAGATTGCTCCAGTAAAAACCCAACTGTATAAATGGGTAATTGTATGTAAAATAATGTGATATCTTGTAACAATTGTAAGTCGCCCTGGATAAGGGCGTCTGCTAATAAATAAATAATAATAATAAGTAGTAGTTTATTAGTCTGTGTTTGTGTCTGGACTATTTTTAACCCTACCAGTAACAGGCACAAAGCGAGGGAAGCTCCGCCCCCAACTATGGATAGCAGGCAGGGACAAATGCAAAACTACCGTAATAACCCTAATAGCTGAACAGTACAAAAAAGCAAATTGCAACAACCCACACTTTATTTTATTTCTTAACAGACGCCCTTATCCAGGGCGACTTACAATGGTTACAAGATATCACATTATTTTTACATACAATTACCCATTTATACAGTTGGGTTTTTACTGGAGCAATCTAGGTAAAGTACCTTACTCAAGGGTACAGCAGCAGTGTCCCCACCGGGGATTGAACCCCCGACCCTCCGGTCAAGAGTCCAGAGCCCTAACCACTACTCCACACTACTCCACACTAACTCTCTTTTTACACTGTAACTTATTAATTGCTGTTTCCTGGATATCTTATGCTTTTTGTTAGGGGTCTGTATACACGTACGGCCTATGTGTTTAGTTTTTTCTTTACTAAGGAACTTCATTAAAACTACACCATCTTAGCTTTCCTATCTACAGCGATGGCCAACGTTTTGCACCACCTAGAATTTTAGGATTGAGACAACAAAAGAAAACATCCTCATGTAATCAAATAAACTACAAACATTATTCAGCAGGTTTCATTCGACTTTATGAAGCAAAATGAGTTATTTGGACAGGGTGATGCAAAACTTTTGGCCACAGCTGTACAGTACCAACAGAAGTTACAGAAACAAGAAATGGTTTATAGAACGACTGGGGTGGCATTTTTATTTCCCATTTTCAGTTGAGGTCGGTCTGTGTGGTTGCGAGGAGGAGGAGGGGCAAGGGGGGGGGGGGCCACAAATAACCAATAACCAAGCACGAACCCGGCCGTTGCCACAGCGACAGGAAGGAAGTGAGGTAGAGGACGTGGGGGCTGTCTGACTCAATGCTCACACCTCTGCTAACGGTTTTGAGTAAAAATGTAAAGCTATGATACTCAGAGAAGAGAGATTGAGATGGAGAGAGAGAGAGAGAGAGAGAGAGAGGTAGAGATAGAGAGGGTGGGAGAATGAGGGAGGGGAGGAGAGAGAGAGAGAGAGAGATGGAGAGAGGGCGTTCTGAGAAAAGCACACACATTTCTTCTCTTACAACGCGATCAGTGCCAGGGGTCATGACCTTCAGCAATACTGACCTATTTAGTGAAGCAAGACCTACACTCTCAGCGACAGTGTAAGAGTTGTTCCGGCAGCAGTCTGATCCATTACTGGTTTCACTAGGAGTTTAATAATAAGACACACCTGAGCTTGTTGCCTAGACACACTGGGGGCCGATCAAGCTGGTAGTAAAACCTGGAATGGGTGAAGCTGCTATGCAATAGGAGCCTTATTCCCCTCCCTGCAGCTGCGGCGTGTGTGAGCGTTATTAACCCCTTGCTGACTCACGTCTATCAGGCTGCACACGTCCTGCAGGTAGTATTTATTCATGGCTGCGTTGGCGGCGGCGAGGTTCAGCAGGTAGTCGTTACGAGCCTTTGTGCACTTCAGCTTGTTCTCCAGGAACTTAGCCTGCCTCTGAGGAGAGAGACACAGAGAGAGAGAGAGAGAGAGAGAGAGAGAGAGAGAGATACAGACAGGGAGACACAGAGATAGACAGAGAGACACACACACACGGACAGAGACACACACACACACAGACAGACAGGCACACAGATACGCAGAGACACAGACAGAGAGAGGTCAGTAACACAGACTCTGTACACAAGAGAACCAGCAATATCATGTTTCATTATACAGACACACAGACTCAATAACGCTGATGAAGGCACTAGAGCCCAAACGCTGGTCTGCTTGACTCAGTCTCTTCTAGTTTCAATAACACTGATGAAGGCACTAGAGCCCAAACGCTGGTCTGCTTGACTCTGTCTCTTCTAGTTTCAATAACACTGATGAAGGCACTGGAGCCCAAACGCTGGTCTGCTTGACTCTGTCTCTTCTAGTTTCAGTAACACTGATGAAGGCACTGGAGCCCAAACGCTGGTCTGCTTGACTCGGTCTCTTCTAGTTTCAATAACACTGATGAAGGCACTGGAGCCCAAACGCTGGTCTGCTTGACTCGGTCTCTTCTAGTTTCAATAACACTGATGAAGGCACTGGAGCCCAAACGCTGGTCTGCTTGACTCGGTCTCTTCTAGTTTCAATAACACTGATGAAGGCACTAGAGCCCAAACGCTGGTCTGCTTGACTCGGTCTCTTCTAGTTTCAATAACACTGATGAAGGCGCTAGAGCCCAAAAGCTGGTCTGCTTGACTCGGTTTATTCGACTTTCATCTCTGTGAAATTTTAAGCATAGCCGCTGCTAACAGGTTCCAATGGGCACATGACTTATAATGCAATTAAAACATTTTAAGGTGTTTTTTTTTACCTTTTCTTTGAGCTTCTCTGTCTTCTTCAGGGAGCTCCGCCTCTGCTGCTTGGCGTCAGCGCCTGATTGGCTGAGCCCCGGGTCAGCTGACTTGCCCATGTGACGTTCCTCCAGCTTCTCTGCTTCTTTCAGCTTCCCCTCTGCGCTCATGCTGTCCGTGTGATACTGATGATAGGTCCTCATAGCCTGAGACACAACCACACAAACAGTCAACCACAGCCCTGGACATAGGTTTTGCATCACCCTAGAAGAGAATTAACTCATTTTGCTTCATAAAGTCAAATGAAACCTGCTGAATAATGATAATGGGGTTCAGTATTGATGTTGTTCTATACTTACTGTCTGAAGCTCGCTGGTCACTTTGAGCAGCTCTTCCTGCATCTGCAGACCGATCTCTTTACTCTGAAAGAGAGAGAGACAGGAGGGGGAACGGTTAGAGCATCACACAGCACACTGAGAGAGACAGGAGGGGGAACGGTTAGAGCATCACACAGCACACTGAGAGAGACAGGAGGGGGAACGGTTAGAGCATCACACAGCACACTGAGAGAGACAGGAGGGGGAACGGTTAGAGCATCACACAGCACACTGAGAGAGACAGGAGGGGGGACGGTTAGAGCATCACACAGCACACTGAGAGAGACAGGAGGGGGAACGGTTAGAGCATCACACAGCACACTGAGAGAGACAGGAGGGGGAACGGTTAGAGCATCACACAGCACACTGAGAGAGACAGGAGGGGGACGGTTAGAGCATCACACAGTACACTGAGAGAGACAGGAGGGGGAACGGTTAGAGCATCACACAGCACACTGAGAGAGACAGGAGGGGGAACGGTTAGAGCATCACACAGCACACTGAGAGAGACAGGAGGGGGGACGGTTAGAGCATCACACAGCACACTGAGAGAGACAGGAGGGGGAACGGTTAGAGCATCACACAGCACACTGAGAGAGACAGGAGGGGGAACGGTTAGAGCATCACACAGCACACTGAGAGAGAGAGACAGGAGGGGGAACGGTTAGAGCATCACACAGCACACACACAGAACGCTGAGCACATTTTAACCCTGTTTATGTGCAGTGTGTGTCTGGTGGTTGCTGTATAATGACATTGCTATAAGAGGTATGCAGTGTGCCGTGTGCCGTGTGTGTTTGTCGTGTGCTGTGTGTGTGTGGTCATGGCTGTACCTTCTTGGACAGGCGGCTGGTGTCCTCTGTGATGTGACAGAGCCTCACAACCGTGCTGTTGCTGTAGGTGTCGCTCAGCGCTGCGTGTTCTTTGCTCTCCTGTCTGGTGTGATTTAGAATCAGATGCCAGCAGTTCACTGGGGAGAGCAAGTCCTGATCTTTCCTGTAGAGAGAGAGGGGGGGGGTGGGGCGGGTCAAACAGTGGCAAACTGCAAGCAACTGCCCTCGCGTCTGTGATTGGTTAAAACCTCATCACATGACTCCTCTGGAGAATTCCATGCCGCAGTGAGAACGAGAGACTTTGAAGTTTCCAAACACCTTTAACTGTGCACTATGGACTTCAAAAACATGACTGAGTCATAAAACAAACCTGGACTGCAGACCTCGCGTCATAGTGAGAAATGAAAGGATCCTCAGGAAGAACTGTAGTTACCTCCATGACTTCAGGTATTACAGTCCCCTGTTGGTAACTATAGTTCTTCCCTTGGGGGCCATAGTGTCCACTATGCTTTAGTACACTTTGCTATGCTTTTACCATGGGAAATATTATTATTATTATTATTATTATTATTATTATTATTATTATTATTATTGTTAATATTAGTTTATTTAGCAGACACCTTTATCCACGGCGACTTACAGAGACTAGGGTGTAGTCTCACCCGAAAGACGTAGCACAAGGACATTAGTTTATAATGGTTTGTTTTATTTACAATGCTTCCCTATGCTTTACCAGACCTCTCTGTGCTTTACAATGCTTCCCTATGCTTTACCAGACCTCTCTGTGCTTTACAATGCTTCCCTATGCTTTACCACACCTCTCTGTGCTTTACAATGCTTCCCTATGCTTTACCACACCTCTCTGTGCTTTACAATGCTTGCCTATGCTTTACCACACCTCTCTGTGCTTTACAATGCTTCCCTATGCTTTACCAGACCTCTCTGTGCTTTACAATGCTTCCCTATGCTTTACCAGACCTCTCTGTGCTTTGCAATGCTTCCCTGTGCTTTACCAGACCTCTCTGTGCTTTACAATGCTTCCCTATGCTTTACCAGACCTCTCTGTGCTTTACAATGCTTCCCTATGCTTTACCAGACCTCTCTGTGCTTTACAATGCTTCCCTATGCTTTACCAGACCTCTCTGTGCTTTACAATGCTTCCCAATGCTTTACCAGACCTCTCTGTGCTTTACAATGCTTCCCAATGCTTTACCATACCTCTATGTGCTTCACAATGCTCAAATTCACAAATTATTTTGTATTTGTTTTGTAAATATTTTTTTTCTATTTGAGACAAAGATTTTTATCAATCTATCTATCTATCTATCTATCTATATCTATCTATCTATCTATCTATCTATCTATCTATCTATCTATATCTATCTATGTATATATATATATATATACACACACACATTGTGATGGAGTAGTGTGTTTGTGGGGGTGCACGTCTGTGTGTGGGGGGTGCACATGTGTGTGGGGGTGCACGTGTGTGTGGGGGTGTGCACGTGTTTAATTCAGTGATTGAGGAGTGAATGGTAAAGTGTGAAATGGGGCCAATCACACCTGAACACACCTGATAAAACAGACAAACGAATGAATGTTTGGTGTGGGTTGTGCCCCTTTACCACGACACACATTCTATATATATTTGAAACGTCCCTAATTCTGTTGCATTTGCATCCCACACCTGGAGTGCTGGTGCTCCTTGGAGTTGCGGATCTTGGATGAGAATCTTTCTGCCAGCTTCTCCAGCCCTCGGGAATACTCCCCCTCGATCTCCGCCTTCCTCCGAAAAAACTCCGACAGGTCCTGCAGCAGCTGAACCCGCATCTCCACATGCAGGTCCAGAGACTTGAGCTGTTCAGCCAGCTGGGAGCGGATCTCTGGAGAGCAGAGAG
>NC_081243.1:1427647-1430147 GCF_902713425.1 Acipenser ruthenus | reverse complement strand
TGTGCTTTACAATGCTTCCCTATGCTTTACCAGACCTCTCTGTGCTTTACAATTCTTCCCTATGCTTCATCGCACCTCTCTGTGCTTTACAATGCTTCCCTATGCGTTACCATGCTTTCACTGTGCTTTATTACACTGTGCTGTGCTTTTACTCTGAGCAGCCAGTAGACTTACCTTTAACCTGAGTCTCATATTCAGCGATTGTGCCTCTCTCTTTTCTCAGCTTGACGTGTGAAGACATTACTGATGTGAAGCGTCTGTCAGTGTGTCTGTCTCCGCTGGTTCTCTTCTGAGGTGGACAGATCCCCTTTTACCAGCCTCTCCTTCTAAAAGATAAAAAACAAAACAAAACATATACAGCGCTAGACCCTGATATTGATGCGATCCAGCCCTCTGAAATGTCTTTATAATATATATCACTAGACCCTGATATTGATGCGATCCAGCCCTCTGAAATGTCTTTATAATATACAGCGCTAGACCCTGATATTGATGCGATCCAGCCCTCTGAAATGTCTTTATAATATACAGCACTAGACCCTGATATTGATGCGATCCAGCCCTCTGAAATGTCTTTATAATATATAGCACTAGACCCTGATATTGATGCGATCCAGCCCTCTGAAATGTCTTTATAATATACAGCGCTAGACCTTGATATTGATGCGATCCAGCCCTCTGAAATGTCTTTATAATATACACACTAGACCCTGATATTGATGCGATCCAGCCCTCTGAAATGTCTTTATAATATACACACTAGACCCTGATATTGATGTGATCCAGCCCTCTGAAATGTCTTTATAATATATATAGCACTAGACCCTGATATTGATGCGATCCAGCCCTCTGAAATGTCTTTATAATATACAGCACTAGACCCTGATATTGATGCGATCCAGCCCTCTGAAATGTCTTTATAATATATATAGCACTAGACCCTGATATTGATGCGATCCAGCCCTCTGAAATGTCTTTATAATATACAGCACTAGACCCTGATATTGATGTGATCCAGCCCTCTGAAATATCTTTATAATATATAGCACTAGACCCCGATATTGATCCGATCCAGCCCTCTGAAATGTCTTTATAATATACAGCACTAGACCCTGATATTGATGTGATCCAGCCTTTTCAATCTCAATTCACAATAATAGATTTGCTTTCTCACACCTCTCTGTGCTTTACAATGCTTCCCTATGCTTTACCAGACCTCTCTGTGCTTTACAATGCTTCCCTATGCTTTACCAGACCTCTCTGTGCTTTACAATGCTTCCCTGTGCTTTACCAGACCTCTCTGTGCTTTATAATGCTTCCCTATGCTTTACCACACCTCTCTGTGCTTTACAATGCTTCCCTATGCTTTACCACACCTCTCTGTGCTTTACAGTGCTTCCCTATGCTTTACCAGACCTCTCTGTGCTTTACAATGCTTCCCTATGCTTTACCAGACCTCTCTGTGCTTTACAATGCTTCTCTATGCTTTACCAGACCTCTCTGTGCTTTACAATGCTTCCCTATGCTTTACCAGACCTCTCTGTGCTTTACAATGCTTCTCTATGCTTTACCAGACCTCTCTGTGCTTCACCATGCTTTCACTGTGCTGTATCACACTGTGCTTCAGTGCAAACCCAATTTAGACACGGCTCTTTTCACACAGGACTATTCAACAGCTCGCACAGTTTCCTGTTTCTGCCTATTCAAATCATTTCACCATTTTCCTGTTGCAAAAAAACAACCAAACTGCCAAGCAGCCTCAGACTTCCTTCAAGCAGTCTGAAACCCTCAAACACAGCGCTAATGAACACACTGGCTTTACTGCAAACTCATTTTAATTGCTGCTGTGAAAGTGTCCACACCCCCCAGATCTCAATAGCTTGTGAGCCAGAGCAGGTCCTTAGCAGGGTTCATCACAATCAGACAAGTGCTTCTGTAGACATATCACACACACACACACACACACACACACACACAGATAGACACACACACACACACAGACAGACAGAGATAGACACACACACACAAACACACACACACACACACAGAGATAGACACACACACACACAGACAGACAGAGATAGACACACAGACACACACACACACACACAAACACACACACACACACACACACACAGACAGAGATAGACACACACACACACACACACACAGACAGACAGAGATAGACACACACACACACACACACACACAGACAGAGATAGACACACACACACACACACACAGATAGAGACTCACAGACACACAGACAGAGACAGATACACAGACACACACAGAGACAGAGACAGACACACAGACACACAGACACACACACACACACACACAGATAGACAGACAGACAGACACAGACACACACAGACAGACACACACACACAGACACACACACAGACAGACACACACAGACACACAGACACACACACAGATAGACACACACACACAGACACACAGACACACTGCCAGCCTCCACACATCCCCAGATTCT
>NC_081243.1:1410147-1422647 GCF_902713425.1 Acipenser ruthenus | reverse complement strand
GCAAAGAATCTGCAAAGTTATGTGTGTTTCATGCCTTAAAATAACCCAGTAGAGAGGGGCAGGGAGAGAGAGCGAGAGAGAGCGAGAGAGAGAGTGAGCGAGACATAGAGAGAGAACGAGAGCGAGAGAAAAAGCGAGAGAGAGAGAGAGAGAGAGAGAGCGAGAGAGAGAGAGAGAGAGAGAGAGAGAGACGGAGAGAAAGAGAGAGCAAGAGAGAGAGAGATATTACAAAGATAAATTCAATCATAACAAACTTCATTGAGGGGAGCTCTGAACCCCAGGACTGGGTGCAGCAGCAGCAGCAGCAGCAGCAGCAGCAGGGCTAGTGTGAGTTGAGGAAGCAGAGGCAAACTAGCCACCATTAAAGGAAGTCACAAAGGAAGTTACTAGCGAGTATACAATCTATTCAGCACATCTCAAAATCTCCCTTAAAGAAGTGCTGACTATCTTTAAAACCCATTCTCTTACTCCTTTAAAGGAGCGCAGACCATCTTTAAAATCCATTCTCTCACCTCTTATTAGCTTTATTAACAGGATCACTGGCCCCTCCCTTTTAAGGAGCGCTGACCATCTTTAAAATCCATTCTCTCATCTCTTATTAGCTTTATTAACAGTATCGCTGGCCCCTCCCTTTAAAGGAGCGCTGACCATCTTTAAAATCCATTCTCTCACCTCTTATTAGCTTTATTAACAGGATCACCGGCCCCTCCCTTTAAAGGAGCGCTGACCATCTTTAAAATCCATTCTCTCACCTCTTATTAGCTTTATTAACAGGATCGCTGGTCCCTCCCTTTAAAGGAGTGCTGACCATCTTTAAAATCCATTCTCTCACCTCTTATTAGCTTTATTAACAGGATCGCTGGTCCCTCCCTTTAAAGGAGTGCTGACCATCTTTAAAATCTATTCTCTTACCTCTTATTAGCTTTATTAACATGATCGCTGGTCCCTCCCTTTAAAGGAGCGCTGACCATCTTTAAAATCCATTCTCTCACCTCTTATTAGCTTTATTAACAGGATCGCTGGTCCCTCCCTTTAAAGGAGTGCTGACCATCTTTAAAATCTATTCTCTTACCTCTTGTTTGACCTAGTAGTACCCAAGGTGTTGCCTGAGTCTCTCTCTCCCTCCTTCGCTCTCTCTCTCCCTCTTCTCTTTCTCTAGCGCATGTCACACTGTGAGTCTTGCTTCATTTGATATCACAGAAATTCAAACACAGGATGTGGGTTCAGAGAAACTGGGTGAAGACAAAAAAAAAAGCAGAACAAATGACTTTTTAAAAAAACTGAAAACTGAAATTGAACATTTCAATTTGATCAGTTTAATGTTGACGGAAATTTAAAAAAATAAATAAATAAATAAAATAATAAATTAAAATGGTGATACCTGTACAGCTGTGACATATTTTGCAATATCACAAAGGATTCAAGACATTGCATATCACCAGATATCTTCTATAATATTTCTATGTAAACCATGTTAAAAGAGAATTGATTCTCCCTTTAGAAGGGACCCAAGGCTACCCTTATCAAAGTTTACCATGGTCTTAACCCTTCATGCTTTTGTTATGCATATGTCAGGTTTTTTTTTATTTCCCTATGCTTTACCACACCTCTCTGTGCTTTACAATGCTTCCCTATGCTTTACCAGACCTCTCTGTGCTTTACAATGCTTCCCTATGCTTTACCAGACCTCTCTGTGCTTTACAATGCTTCCCTATGCTTTACCAGACCTCTCTGTGCTTTACAATGCTTCCCTATGCTTTACCAGACCTCTCTGTGCTTTACAATGCTTCCCTATGCTTTACCACACCTCTCTGTGCTTTACAATGCTTCCCTATGCTTTACCAGACCTCTCTGTGCTTTACAATGCTTCCCTATGCTTTACCAGACCTCTCTGTGCTTTACAATGCTTCCCTATGCTTTACCACACCTCTCTGTGCTTTACAATGCTTCCCTATGCTTTACCACACCTCTCTGTGCTTTACAATGCTTCCCTATGCTTTACCAGACCTCTCTGTGCTTTACAATGCTTCCCTATGCTTTACCAGACCTCTCTGTGCTTTACAATGCTTCCCTATGCTTTACCAGACCTCTCTGTGCTTTACAATGCTTCCCTATGCTTTACCAGACCTCTCTGTGCTTTACAATGCTTCCCTATGCTTTACCACACCTCTCTGTGCTTTACAATGCTTCCCTATGCTTTACCAGACCTCTCTGTGCTTTACAATGCTTCCCTATGCTTTACCAGACCTCTCTGTGCTTTACAATGCTTCCCTATGCTTTACCACACCTCTCTGTGCTTTACAATGCTTCCCTATGCTTTACCACACCTCTCTGTGCTTTACAATGCTTCCCTATGCTTTACCAGACCTCTCTGTGCTTTACAATGCTTCCCTATGCTTTACCAGACCTCTCTGTGCTTTACAATGCTTCCCTATGCTTTACCAGACCTCTCTGTGCTTTACAATGCTTCCCTATGCTTTACCACACCTCTCTGTGCTTTACAATGCTTCCCTATGCTTTACCAGACCTCTCTGTGCTTTACAATGCTTCCCTATGCTTTACCACACCTCTCTGTGCTTTACAATGCTTCCCTATGCTTTACTAGACCTCTCTGTGCTTTACAATGCTTCCCTATGCTTTACCAGACCTCTCTGTGCTTTACAATGCTTCCCTATGCTTTACCAGACCTCTTTGTGCTTTACAATGCTTCCCTATGCTTTACCAGACCTCTCTGTGCTTTGCAATGCTTCCCTGTGCTTTACCAGACCTCTCTGTGCTTTACAATGCTTCCCTATGCTTTACCACACCTCTCTGTGCTTTACAATGCTTCCCTATGCTTTACCACACCTCTCTGTGCTTTACAATGCTTCCCTATGCTTTACCAGACCTCTCTGTGCTTTACAATGCTTGAGCAAGGTACTTTACCTAGATTGCTCCAGTAAAAACCCAACTGTATAAATGGGTAATCGTATGTAAAAAATAATGTGATTTCTGTATAATGTGAAATAATGTATAATGTGATATCTTGTAACAATTGCTTTTTAATCACGAGATTCTGGTCTCAAGTGTTTGCTGGTCTTGTTCCTGTACTGAAGGCTTTAGCGGAACCAGTTCAGTGATTCTGAAAGTTAAACTCCGATCAGACCTGAAAACTCCCTGCTTCGTGGTTACCCATTGTTTTACAACAATTTGATTTTTTTAAAAAAATTTTTGTCTAAAAACTGTGGTTTGATGTTTTTAAAATTGAACGCTCCCCCTCCCTCCCCTAAAATGATCAAGGGAACCCCCTGATATTATGGTCTGCTGTTTCAATTCAGGATAGCTGTTTACTCCGATAGTGAAAGCACTGACTAACACACACTGAGACACACACACTGAGACACACACACACACACACTGAGACACACACACTGAGACACACACTGAGACACACACACACACACTGAGACACACACACACACACACTGAGACACACACACTGAGACACACACTGAGACACACACACACACACACACTGAGACACACACACACACACACTGAGACACACACACTGAGACACACACACACACACACTGAGACACACACACACACACACTGAGACACACACACTGAGACACACACTGAGACACACACACACACACTGAGACACACACACTGAGACACACACTGAGACACACACACACACACACTGAGACACACACACACACACACACTGAGACACACACACACACACACTGAGACACACACACTGAGACACACACTGAGACACACACACACACACACTGAGACACACACACTGAGACACACACTGAGACACACACACACACACACTGAGACACACACACACACACACACTGAGACACACACACACACTGAGACACACACACACACACTGAGACAGACACACACACACACACTGAGACACACACACACTGAGACACACACACACACACTGAGACACACACACACACACACACTGAGACACACACACACTGAGACACACACACACACACACACTGAGACACACACACACACACTGAGACACACACACACTAGACACAGATACACACACACACTGAGACACACACACACACACTAAGACACACACACACACACACACTAGACACAGATACACACACACACTGAGACACACACACACACTGAGACACACACACACTAGACACAGATACACACACACACACACTGAGACACACACACACTAGACACAGATACACACACACACACACACTGAGACACACACACACTAGACACAGGTACACACACACACACACTGAGACACACACACACACTGAGACACACACACACTGAGACACACACACACTAGACACAGATACACACACACACACTGAGACACACACACTGAGACACACACACACACTGAGACACACACACTGAGACATACACACACTAGACACAGATACACACACACACACACACACTGAGACACACACACTAGACACAGATACACACACACACTGAGACACACACACACTAGACACTGAGACACACACACATACACACATGAAGACACACACACACACTGAGACACACACACACACACTGAGGCACACGCACACACACACTGAGACACACACACACATACACTGAGAAACACACTCACAATCGCACACATTAACTAAGCTGTGGTTGTCACAATGCCTGTGACAGTGAGTGACCTTCCTTCACCAGCGTGTGATGCTGTTAACACTTGATTGCCCAGGATATCTTCCCAAAGTTATCCAGTTAAACTCAGGAGCACAATTAAAACTCTCATCCTCACTGGATCTTATTCCAACAGCTACACTTCTAGTGTCTCTGAGATTAGATCTCACACTCAGAGCATCAACGACAAAGCGTCAGAAATACTTGAACACGTCAATATCTCTTTTCTATTTCGATTTAATGATTCATAATATGTTTCGAAGTGTCTGGTGTCTCCCTCTAATCATGTTGAGAGTGTGTTTCATTTTCTTGCGCTCTTTGTATGACAGACGACCCCCCCCCCCCCCCCCCCCCCCCCGCAAGAGAGTGAAACACACTCTCAACACGATTAGAGGGAAAGACCCGACACTTAGAAACACACAAAGAAACAGGACGAAAAACCACAGTGCTGACTGCAGAGGTTTTTATTAAAATCAGAAAACAAACTGTCCAAGCCCGCCACCTAGTGGCCTTTCAGAGCAAAAACAGGCACGAAAAAAATAAATAATTAACTAGAATTAACTAAAATTAACTAGAAATAATTAGAATTTGGAACACCAAATGGGTCATGTTGACCCACGGGTCACAGCTTGTGATATCTCGACTTCATTTCTGAGAGTTTCAACCTCAGATCTGTCTCTACATTCAAAACCCAGTTTCACACACATTGAGGCAAAGTGAACAAATGATACTAGCATGATACTTGTTTGTTCAGTGTCTGTTTGGTTAGTTTGCTTTCCTGTGTTCCCTGGCTGTCACACCCCCTCTCTCCCCTCCCACCTCTCTCCCGTGTTCCCTGGCTGTCACACCCCCTCTCTCCCCTCCCACCTCTCTCCTGTGTTCCCTGGCTGTCACACCTCCTCTCTCCCCTCCCACCTCTCTCCCGTGTTCCCTGGCTGTCACACCTCCTCTCTCCCCTCCCACCTCTCTCCCGTGCTCCCTGGCTGTCACACCCCCTCTCTCCCCTCCCCTGTGTTCCCTGGCTGTCACACCCCCTCTCTCCCCTCCCACCTCTCTCCCATGCTCCCTGGCTGTCACACCCCCTCTCTCCCCTCCCACCTCTCTCCCGTGCTCCCTGGCTGTCACACCCCCTCTCTCCCCTCCCACCTCTCTCCTGTGTTCCCTGGCTGTCACACCCCCTCTCTCCCCTCCCACCTCTCTCCCATGCTCCCTGGCTGTCACACCCCCTCTCTCCCCTCCCACCTCTCTCTCGTGTTCCCTGGCTGTCACACCCCCTCTCTCCCCTCCCACCTCTCTCCTGTGTTCCCTGGCTGTCACACCCCCTCTCTCCCCTCCCACCTCTCTCCCGTGTTCCCTGGCTGTCACACCCCCTCTCTCCCCTCCCACCTCTCTCCCATGCTCCCTGGCTGTCACACCCCCTCTCTCCCCTCCCACCTCTCTCCCGTGCTCCCTGGCTGTCACACCCCCTCTCTCCCCTCCCACCTCTCTCCCGTGTTCCCTGGCTGTCACACCCCCTCTCTCCCCTCCCACCTCTCTCCCATGCTCCCTGGCTGTCACACCCCCTCTCTCCCCTCCCACCTCTCTCCCGTGCTCCCTGGCTGTCACACCCCCTCTCTCCCCTCCCACCTCTCTCCCGTGTTCCCTGGCTGTCACACCCCCTCTCTCCCCTCCCACCTCTCTCCCATGCTCCCTGGCTGTCACACCCCCTCTCTCCCCTCCCACCTCTCTCCTGTGTTCCCTGGCTGTCACACCCCCTCTCTCCCCTCCCACCTCTCTCCCGTGTTCCCTGGCTGTCACACCTCCTCTCTCCCCTCCCACCTCTCTCCCGTGCTCCCTGGCTGTCACACCCCCTCTCTCCCCTCCCACCTCTCTCCCGTGTTCCCTGGCTGTCACACCCCCTCTCTCCCCTCCCACCTCTCTCTCGTGTTCCCTGGCTGTCACACCCCCTCTCTCCCCTCCCACCTCTCTCCCGTGTTCCCTGGCTGTCACACCCCCTCTCTCCCCTCCCACCTCTCTCCCGTGCTCCCTGGCTGTCACACCCCCTCTCTCCCCTCCCACCTCTCTCCCGTGTTCCCTGGCTGTCACACCCCCTCTCTCCCCTCCCACCTCTCTCCCGTGCTCCCTGGCTGTCACACCCCCTCTCTCCCCTCCCACCTCTCTCACGTGCTCCCTGGCTGTCACAGCCCCTCTCTCCCCTCCCACCTCTCTCCCGTGTTCCCTGGCTGTCACACCCCCTCTCTCCCCTCCCACCTCTCTCCCGTGTTCCCTGGCTGTCACACCCCCTCTCTCCCCTCCCACCTCTCTCCGGAAGTCATAATAGCAGTACAGTAATATTTAATGTTCTAAATGGCACATTTTTCAATTTCTGTCCGTTTTTCATTCTGTATATGGAAAACTACAAATATGTTAACGTGACATTATTCAGCAGGTTTCATTCGACTTTATGAAGCAAAATGTCTTCATTGCATAGGGTGATGTGTTTTTGTACTCAGACCAAAGCATTGCTACTCCACGGGTGACCACGTGGTGTCAGTAGCGCGTCACGCCACTTTTGTATTATTATGATAACACCGTGTAACAATTTTTTTTTTTTTTTTTTGGTTCCTGGGTAGTAAGTGTTATTTCCTAATTGCTTATGCCTCAAAAGTATAGAAAATGTCTATTATTCCCCACAAACTTTGCTTTTGTGACCAGGACAGTGATATTTTGAAATGTACCTATTTTCCAGAACATTCCAGATAGATTCAGTGCTGAGTAAACTTGGAGTAACTTCTAGAACTTTCTAGAACTTTCCAGTAATATAAATAGTAGTATAAATACAGGGGCCTTAAGCCCACCAGTTCAGTTTAGTTCCAGCTGCCTAAGTGGATACATATCTGCATTTTTCTGAGATGACATCAAGAGGCTGCAAGCATCCGGCAGACGCATTTTGCTATGTCTGCGGCCAATTTATCAAGACAAGAGCGAAAAAGTACTCCGTGGAAGCATCTGCTAAGATGTGTGAGGCCTACAAGGCATATTTCGGCATGCCTGTCGGGGATCAAGACAAACCCTGGCCACCTCATTTCACCTGCGAGCACTGCAGAAAAACTCTGGAAGGTAAGATGGACAATTGTTGCTCGGAATTTTATGTTATAAAATTTGTTAACATTTTTAAAGTTGTAAAAGTTTTTAATTTTAAAATGTTTTACAATTTTCAATGTTATTGAAAAAATATATCATATATGAAAAATTGTTGCGAGAATCTCTTACACATTAGTCATGGGTGAAATAAATGTATTTTTGTAGGATGGTACAGAGGGGAAAAGAGAGCCATGAAGTTCGCTATCCCAAGAATTTGGCGGGAACCCACTGACCACTCAAGCAACTGCTACTTCTGCATGGTGGACTCTTCCAAATGTCGGACTGGCAAGAATGCACTTGCTATCACGTATCCGGACCTTCCTTCATCCATCGCCCCGGTGCCACACTGCCATGAGCTCCCCGTACCCACTCCTCCGGAGAGAGAGCAGCCGTCTTTAGAAGAAAGCAGCAAGTCAGAGAGCGAGGAAGACGTTGTAGATCCAGATGACAATTTCAGAGGTGGAGCTGAGGAGAGAAACCCATACTACTCCAACCAAAAAGACCTCAACGACTTGATTAGAGATCTTGGTCTCACCAAGTCCAATGCCGAGCTTTTGACGTCTAGGCTCAAGCAGTGGAACTTGTTGGATGAAAGTGTGCAAGTCGCAGATCCGAGGAAGCGTCACCAACCTTTTTCCAGCTTCTTCACCCGTCAAGATGGGCTCTGCTTCTGCCACAATGTGACCAGTCTGTTCGAGGCAATCGGAATCGCCTGTAACCAGAATGAGTGGCGCCTCTTCATTGACAGCTCATCCAGGAGCCTCAAAGCCGTGCTGCTCCATAATGGTAACAAGTACCCGTCTCTTCCCCTGGCTCACTCGGTGCACCTCAAAGAGGATTACAACAGCATCAAGACCTTGCTGGACGCCTTGAAGTATGATGAGTACGGCTGGGAGGTCATAGGCGACTTCAAAATGGTGGCATTCCTGATGGGTCTCCAAGGCGGTTTTACCAAGTTTCCCTGCTATCTTTGCCTTTGGGACAGCAGGGACACCAAGGCGCTCTACCACAGGCGGGACTAGCCACAGCGGACCGAGTTCTCTGTGGGGAGGAACAACGTCAAGTGGGAGCCACTGGTGGACCCCCAGAAGGTGCTGATGCCACCACTGCACATCAAATTGGGTCTTATGAAACAATTTGTCAGAGCTCTAGATAAGGAGTCGGCAGCCTTCAAGTACCTTCAAGACTTCTTCCCTAAGCTGTCTGAGGCAAAGGTCAAAGCCGGTGTCTTCGTCGGATCACAGATAAAGAAGATCCTGGAGTGCAATGAATTCCCCAAGAAGCTCACTAGTAAGGAGAAAGCGGCTTGGAACAGCTTTGTCGCAGTGGTTCGGGGCTTCCTGGGCAATCACAAGGCCGAAAACTATGTGGAGTTGGTTGAGACTCTGGTGAAGAACTACGGCACAATGGGCTGTAGGATGTCCCTCAAAGTCCATATCCTTGATGCTCATCTTGAGAAACTCAAGGAGAACATGGGAGCGTACTCGGAGTAGCAAGGCGAGCACTTCCACCAGGATATACTGGACTTTGAACGCCGCTACCAAGGACAGTATAACGAGAACATGATGGGAGACTACATTTGGGGGCTGATTCGTGAAAGTGATTTACAGTATAATCGTAAATCTCGAAAAACTACTCACTTCTAAATCTTTTGTAGTCATTTTTGTATTACTTTAGTATAAATACATGTTAATTTGGATTCATATGTTGTTTTTTTCTGACTTTATGTGAACGAAAAGACACAAATTCGCCCGTTTTCTCATTGGAAATAGGTAAATTTCAAAATATCACTGTCCTGGTCACAAAAGCAAAGTTTGTGGGGAATAATAGCCATTTTCTATACTTTTGAGGCATAAGCAATTAGGAAGAAACTGGAGAAACAGATAACGACACAGAACATCTGTACAGCACTGAAACACGACATTTTTTTTTTTTTTTTTTTTAAAGTCTATATAAAAATAATAACACATAATTTAATAGCGGTTTTTTTTCCGCAGGTACTTCAAATATTGCAACTGGTTGCTTTTCACATTGTTCGTTATAGACTGAAATGTTTAATTTCGCATTAACGCAGTTTTTTTTCCAGTTTTTGTACACTCTTTTGTGGAAAATAATATATATTTAGGTGGTACTGCACATTTTTACATATATTGTTCACGTCTTAACTGCTACACGTTGAATGTTGTGAAGGGTTAATGCCGTATCTTGAAATCTTGAACTTTATCAATAAAAAAAAAGAAACACACACACACACACACACACACACAAGGCAACCCGGAGAAATTCAGACTTTGAAACGCTTTTTCAGAATGGTTGCCTCCGAGTTTATTCAACACAAGTACACTTAAAAAAAAAGAGACTTTGAAACAGTTAGAAATGCTAAATGCAGGTTAGAGGGAACTATCTCAATGCACTTAGACAGTAACATCAGCATATATTATTAAAATATAAACTGACTGCACGCTTGCTTGCGATGCAGACACACCCTGCCTTCACCTGTGACCTATTAAACAGAGATTATTATTATTATTATTATTATTATTATTATTATTATTATTATTATTATTATTATTAATTTGGCAGACGCCTTTATCCAAGGCGATTTACAGGTGTTCCAGTGCAGTACAGGGTCACAATGCAAGCTTTATATTTAAATACAGTAATAATGATCATTGATTGATTTGAGTTATTGATTTGCAGGTTTGCTTGTCTGTTTTTTTTTTTTTTTTTGTGTGTGTGTCTCGTTATTTTACCCCGTTTTTTTCAGTGTCCAGTTACGCTCTCTACACCGCAGAGACTCCCCACAAACAGCCCAGGGGAGGTGACGGTCAGCGGGCGTCCTCCGATCCCCACGCCGATCGCCTCTTTACACCCAGGAGCTCCGCACCGCCCCCTGCAGGAAAACCCCTGCAGATATCACCTGAGCTCAACATCACGCAGTAAATCAATCAGCATTTTGCACGTTTGCGTTTGGGGAAACAGAGGTGTTCATGAAAAAAAATGATGCAATTCTTAGGTTGCACTCTGCGTTTAGAAAATGTAATTCTTTTTTCAAACTGCGGAACATGAGTCATGAAAAACATGGTATTTTTGGAACAGGTGTTGATTTGGTAACCTTGGAAACAGACGGCATTTTGTGCCAACAGGTGCATTATGAGTGAACAGCTTGTCGGGATAAAATTACAGGCATTGTTCATAGATTGCGTTTACAATTAGCCACGCAGCCACCATAAAGACTGGTGAAATGCATTTCAAAGCTGCTGCACTATGTCCGCTCTTGTTATTTCAAATATTTTCACAAAACAAACATTACGTTTTGAAGCTACAGTGTCGAGCAAAAGCACACGAAAAAAAAACACATCTGTAGCTGAAACGAGAATAAAAGTCGCTACGTTTAGAAACTATATAAACACGTGACATTTTCAGTGCACTAAAATAAAGGGTTTTACATGAACTCTGCAAGTTAAAAAATGAAAATTAAAGGTGAAAATTCTACTTTCATCTTAAAAAAGGAGGGGGGCGATCGTTGACTCGGCAGAATCGGATACGTGTGTGTGTTCACATCACCCGATAGGAAGTCTCGCCCCCCTTTCAGGGGTCCATCGTGTTTTCCAAAAAATGGCCTAATGGACTCATGGGGAGAGGGGGGGTTAGGTCGGCCAGGGTGTCCTTGGCTAACCGCGCAGCAGCGCCCCCTGTAGTCTGGCGAGGCGCCTGCGGGCTTGCCTGTAAACTGCCCAGATATGCGTTGTCCTCCGACGCTGTAGCTCTGAGGCGGCTGCACGGTGAGTCTGCAGCGTGTAAAGATGCGGTCGGCTTGACCGCACACGCTTCGGAGGACAGCGTGGGTTCATCTTCACCCCTCCCGAGTCAGCGCAGGGGTGGTAGCGGTGAGCTGAGCCTAAAAATAATTGGATATGCCAAATTGGGGAGAAAATAATAATAATAAAAAAAAACTAATTGGCAAAAAATAACCACACTGACCGGAGCCAACGAAGGGTTTTTAAAAACAAACACAAAAAATGGGTTCGTTATACCGCTTCAAGCACAAAACTAGATAATCTAGAAGCTGAATGGTGTTGATATAAAAAATGAAGCTCACTCGCAATAAAGATTTTGTTTTGCTGTGTGTGTGTGTGTGTGTGTCAGTGTACTGTGTCAGTGATTGTGTGTGTGTGTGTGTGTCAGTGTCTAGTGTCAGTTTCTCAGTGTACTGTGTCAGTGTGTGTGTGTGTGTGTGTGTGTGTGTGTGTCAGTGTCTAGTGTCAGTTTCTCAGTGTACTGTGTCAGTGATTGTGTGTGTGTGTCAGTGTCTAGTGTCAGTTTCTCAGTGTACTGTGTCAGTGTGTGTGTGTGTGTGTGTGTGTGTCAGTGTCTAGTGTCAGTTTCTCAGTGTACTGTGTCAGTGATTGTGTGTGTGTCAGTGTCTAGTGTCAGTTTCTCAGTGTACTGTGTCAGTGATTGTGTGTGTGTCAGTGTCTAGTGTCAGTTTCTCAGTGTACTGTGTCAGTGATTGTGCGTGTGTGTCAGTGTCTAGTGTCAGTTTCTCAGTGTACTGTGTCAGTGTGTGTGTGTGTGTGTGTGTGTGTGTGTGTCAGTGTCTAGTGTCAGTTTCTCAGTGTACTGTGTCAGTGTGTGTGTGTGTGTCAGTGTCTAGTGTCAGTTTCTCAGTGTACTGTGTCAGTGATTGTGTG
>NC_081243.1:1395147-1407647 GCF_902713425.1 Acipenser ruthenus | reverse complement strand
TGTTACCCATCTGCATCAAGACCACGGCACACAAACATGCAAGCAAGCCTCAATCTATTACTCAAGATTTCTTTATATTCCTATACAGCTGTGGACAAAAGTTTAGCATCACCTAGAATTTTAGGATTTTTTTAAAACTGTATGAACATAATTTAGATCATTTTATTTAACATCATGTCATCAAAGAAACTACAAAACGATATTGCAAAAGTAGTACAGTCTTTCATGTTAGGTTTCGAAATATCACATTTTTCAATGTATATTTTATTGCAATCTGTCCATCTGCTTCAGACCAGACTACCAGTTTGAGGTACGATAGCATCTCCCGCAAAACGTCCTTTTAATTTAGTGAGCCACAAAAAGACATTTCCATATAATAATCGTTAAACTACAGCAGCGTTTGTGTTTGAACATCTAAATATTTGTCCCCGAGCTATAAATTCGTTTTCTGAACGGCATAATTATGAGAGACCTACAGAACCGCTTCACTGCAATTAAAAACGACCCTGAAGTAAAAAATAAATAAATAAATAAATAAATAAATAAATAAATCGGACAAGAGACGTGCAAACCAGGGTTAACTGCGGTAAATGTGCAGTGTGTAACCATGGGTCAATTTTACCGTGGTAAATAAAGCTTTATATTGGATAATAAACACAGATTATTTTTGCCATGGCAACAGAGCTCTCTGCGGTGCTTCATTGAAGGAAAAGAGAAAAATTGAAAACACAAATTTTGACCTCAAAGCAATAGTGTTCTGTGCAAGAGCCTTTCTTGTCGTCTCATTACAAGTAGGGTGGCCAACCGTCCCTAATTGGGCGGGACAGTCCCGAAATGTAAAGATGAAGTCCCGGATGGCATTCTCCCGTGCCGCATTATTTACACTGTGTGACCCTGAGCTAACCCACAGCGGTACACGGGGTGGGGGTTGAGTCCTGCTTTTCAATTCCTTTAAAAATCAATTCCTAATTCCAGGAGTGGAGAGAGAGAGAGAGAGAGAGAGAGAGAGGGAGAGAGAGAGAGAGAGAGAGAGAGAGGTACACAAAGGAGTAGGATCAATGCGGATTTATGAGATTTGCTTTGAAGGCAACACTTAAAATAATGAAGGTGTTATACCACAATACAAAAAGTGTCCGTTTGTAAAATAATAATTTGTCTATTGTCTACGCGGTAGATATTTATTAAAATAGTGAGCTATTTATTAAAATAGTGAGTTGGCAAACGTTTCCACTAGAAGTCTTTCTCAGCGTCTTCAATAGAAACACTAAAAGAAACTTCATAAATTCAACGGCAAACGTTTCCACTAGAAGTCTTTCTCAGCGTCTTCAATAGAAACACTGAAAGAAACTTCATAAATTCAACGGCAAACGTTTCCACTAGAAGTCTTTCTCAGTGTCTTCAGTGTCGTTTGAAGAGAGTGTTTTCCTATTCCAGGGGAAAAAAACCCACCTCACAAACACAGCCAGCCAGGCAGGTGACCGGTCAACCTGGATAAGCAGACAACAGCTGGGCTTTGTTTTTTAAAAGCCAGGCTCATTTGATCAGGCAATGAAGGAGGCCCCATCTCCGTGACAACAGCACGCACAGGCTCCCTGGAAGCCATAGCAACCTGGAGTGTTCCGAACTTTAATCAGCTGTATGCCCCCAAGCTGCCACCCAGGACTAAATCATTTATGTAAAGCACAGAGAAGTCTGGTAAAGCATAGGGATGCATTGTAAAGCACAGAGAGGTCTGGTAAAGCATAGGGAAGCATTGTAAAGCGCAGAGAGGTCTGGTAAAGCATAGGGAAGCATTGTAAAGCACAGAGAGGTGTGGTAAAGCATAGGGAAGCATTGTAAAGCACAGAGAGGTCTGGTAAAGCATAGGGAAGCATTGCAAAGCACAGAGAGGTCTGGTAAAGCATAGGGAAGCATTGTAAAGCACAGAGAGGTCTGGTAAAGCATAGGGAAGCATTGTAAAGCACAGAGAGGTCTGGTAAAGCATAGGGAAGCATTGTAAAGCACAGAGAGGTCTGGTAAAGCATAGGGAAGCATTGTAAAGCACAGAGAGGTCTGGTAAAGCCAATTAAAAAAACAAACCAAAGCATGGTAAAACTTCAAATTGTACAAGAGAATGAAATACACTCTTGATTAGAGAGACAGACACCGAACACTTAGAAATGACTGACTTGCAGTACAGAATAGATCTCAGGATAATAATGAGGGCAGGACTAGCAGTACGTTTCAAACCCTGAGCAAAGCGCAATGAATGCTCAGAACTGTATAAGCATGACACAGCAAAATCACAATGCAGATTAACTGTGCTGGATTTCAAAATTCTGCTTCTGCTGTAAGGCAATGATTTAATCACTGACACACTCAAAATAATGACTGAGAGGGACGGCAGGGATTTATGAGTCCCTGGGAACAGGCAGCCAGTTCCTGGAGAAGATTAGCCAGGAAGCCGGTGCTCGGAACACTAACGCAATTTCGGAAATAAATGTCTGGATGTTAGACCTCTGTATTGCTCCGACAGACGTGCCTGGAATTAAAATGCCTGTGACTTTAAGACACCTGCTAGACTAGGAGGGCCAGAGACGCATTGTGATTTTCAATACTTGAGTCACAGAAAAACTGTTGACATCTTTACAGATGTTTGTTGCTTTATATATAATAATATATGCTTTATATACATATAATATACAGCACTAGACCCTGATATTGATGCGATCCAGCCCTCTGAAATGTCTTTATAATATATAGCACTAGACCCTGATATTGATGCGATCCAGCCCTCTGAATTGTCTTTATAATATATAGCACTAGACCCTGATATTGATGTGATCCAGCCCTCTGAAATGTCATTATAATATACAGCACTAGACCCTGATATTGATGTGATACAGCCCTCTGAAATGTCTTTATAATATACAGCACTAGACCCTGATATTGATGCGATCCAGCCCTCTGAAATGTCTTTATAATATACAGCACTAGACCCTGATATTGATGCGATCCAGCCCTCTGAAATGTCTTTATAATATACAGCACTAGACCCTGATATTGATGCGATCCAGCCCTCTGAAATGTCTTTATAATATATAGCACTAGACCCTGATATTGATGCGATCCAGCCCTCTGAAATGTCTTTATAATATATAGCACTAGACCCTGATATTGATGTGATCCAGCCCTCTGAAATGTCTTTATAATATACAGCACTAGACCCTGATATTGATGTGATCCAGCCCTCTGAAATGTCTTTATAATATACAGCACTAGACCCTGATATTGATGCGATCCAGCCCTCTGAAATGTCTTTATATTATATAGCACTAGACCCTGATATTGATGAGATCCAGCCCTCTGAAATGACTTTATAATATACAGCACTAGACCCTGATATTAATGCGATCCAGCCCTCTGAAATGTCTTTATAATATATAGCACTAGACCCTGATATTGATGAGATCCAGCCCTCTGAAATGACTTTATAATATACAGCACTAGACCCTGATATTAATGCGATCCAGCCCTCTGAAATGTCTTTATAATATACAGCACTAGACCCTGATATTGATGCGATCCAGCCCTCTGAAATGTCTTTATAATATATAGCACTAGACCCTGATATTGATGTGATCCAGCCCTCTGAAATGTCTTTATAATACACAGCACTAGACCCTGATATTGATGTGATCCAGCCCTCTGAAATGTCTTTATAATATACAGCACTAGACCCTGATATTGATGCGATCCAGCCCTCTGAAATGTCTTTATAATATACAGCACTAGACCCTGATATTGATGCGATCCAGCCCTCTGAAATGTCTTTATAATATATAGCACTAGACCCTGATATTGATGCGATCCAGCCCTCTGAAATGTCTTTATAATATATAGCACTAGACCCTGATATTGATGTGATCCAGCCCTCTGAAATGTCTTTATAATATACAGCACTAGACCCTGATATTGATGTGATCCAGCCCTCTGAAATGTCTTTATAATATACAGCACTAGACCCTGATATTGATGCGATCCAGCCCTCTGAAATGTCTTTATATTATATAGCACTAGACCCTGATATTGATGAGATCCAGCCCTCTGAAATGACTTTATAATATACAGCACTAGACCCTGATATTAATGCGATCCAGCCCTCTGAAATGTCTTTATAATATATAGCACTAGACCCTGATATTGATGAGATCCAGCCCTCTGAAATGACTTTATAATATACAGCACTAGACCCTGATATTAATGCGATCCAGCCCTCTGAAATGTCTTTATAATATACAGCACTAGACCCTGATATTGATGCGATCCAGCCCTCTGAAATGTCTTTATAATATATAGCACTAGACCCTGATATTGATGCGATCCAGCCCTCTGAAATGTCTTTATAATACACAGCACTAGACCCTGATATTGATGTGATCCAGCCCTCTGAAATGTCTTTATAATATACAGCACTAGACCCTGATATTGATGCGATCCAGCCCTCTGAAATGTCTTTATAATATACAGCACTAGACCCTGATATTGATGCGATCCAGCCCTCTGAAATGTCTTTATAATATACAGCCATCTGACAGTTTTTCTCTCCCTTTCTGTCCCTCCTCTACCCTCCACACCTCTCTTTTTCCCTACCCTGCCCTCCACACCATCTCTCTCCCTTTCCCCCCTCTCCCTCTCTTTCCCCCCTCTCCCTCTCTTTCCCCCTCTCTCTCCCGCTCTCCCCCTCTCAGCCGGTGAACAATGGCGGTCAGCAACGAGTCTCCTGGAGCCGTGACGAATTTGCCGGCGGGCGCCGTTTCCGCAGGGACCTACGCGACTCCCTGCCCCCCCTCCCATACGAGGCCGAGATGATGGCGTACCCGCCTCCCTCCTCCTCCGACTCCCAGCAGCAGCTCCGCAACGACGTCTACTACCAGCCGGGGGAGGGGGGCTGGAGGGGACGAGGGCAGCAGGACGACCGGAGGCGGGGCCAGGCCCTGCAGCAGCTGGTGGAGGACGGTCGAAGGAGGGACCAGGAGGCTGTCTATCTGGCCGGCTTGCTCCGGCTCCTGACCGCCGAGGCGGGGCCCGGGGGCTACCCCGGGGCCCAGGAGAGGCCCCCCAAAGCCGGGGAGGCGGGCTTGGCCCCGGGCGGCGACTTCCAGGGCCCCTTCCTGCCCGATTACGACGACACCAGCATGGTGAAGCCCCAGAGAGCGTGGCAGAACCTCCAGAACCTCCAGAACCTGATGGAGCCCCAGCTTGCCCAGGCGCTGATGAACCGATACAGGCAGGAGAAGCTCTATGAGGCCGGTCTCTCCCCCCCGCCAGCCTCCAGACTCGAGCTTCAAGAGGCAGCAGCCGAGGCAGAGGGGGAGGCGGACGAGGAAGTGTTGAGGTAAGGGCGCAGCGCCAAGGCAACCGATTAGTCAGATCAAGCTCTCTACAGAAATCAGGTGCTGGTGTTGATCGGGCTGGTTTACCGTCCAGAGTGAAGCAGCTGCTTGTGTTTGTGATGACTATGACAATCCACACAAACCCAAGCATGGGACATGCAGAGGGACTGATGAACGTAGAGACAGGAGGGCATACATCACACAGATATATCAGAATCTGGTTTTCTCAATATATGATGCTAAATAATAATAATAATATCTTCACAGTGGACCACCATCACAAAGCGCTTTAAGAACATAAGAACATAAGAAAGTTTCCAAACGAGAGGAGGCCATTCAGCCCATCTTGCTCGTTTGGTTGTTAGTAGCTTATTGATCCCAGAATCTCATCAAGCAGCTTCTTGAAGGATCCCAGGGTGTCAGCTTCAACAACATTACTGGGGAGTTGGTTCCAGACCCTCACAATTCTCTGTGTAATAAAAGTGCCTCCTATTTTCTGTTCTGAATGCCTCTTTATCTAATCTCCATTTGTGACCCCTGGTCCTTGTTTCTTTTTTCAGGTCAAAGTAGTCCCCTGGGTCGACATTGTCAATACCTTTTAGGATTTTGAATGTTTGAATCAGATCGCCGCGTAGTCTTCTTTGTTCAAGACTGAATAGATTCAATTCTTTTAGCCTGTCTGCATACGACATGCCTTTTAAACCTGGGATAATTCTGGTTGCTCTTCTTTGCACTCTTTCTAGAGCAGCAATATCCTTTTTGTAACGAGATGACCAGAACTGATCACAATATTCTAGGTGAGGTCTTACTAATGCATTGTAGAGTTTTAACATTACTTCCCTTGATTTAAATTCAACACTTCTCACAATATATCCAAGCATCTTTTTGGCCTTTTTTATAGCTTCCCCACATTGTCTAGATGAAGACATTTCTGAGTCAACATAAACTGCTAGGTCTTTTTCATAGTTCCCTTCTTCAATTTCACTCTCTCCCATATGATATTTATAATGCACATTTTTATTGCCATACAGAGGTAGGCTGTGCATTATAAGCAGTCACTTCCAATAGGACGTTGATTTAACATCTCATCTGCAGGACGGGGCACAAGGAGGTGAAGTGACTTGCTCAGGGTCACACACACAGGGAGTCAGTCAGTGGCTGAGGTGGGATTTGAACCGGTGACCTTCTGGTTACAAGCCCTGGACTTTAACCACTGGTACAGCGGCTCCTAAACCGCCCGTTCTCTCCTCAGGTACCTGGTGGGACGGATCCTGTCCAGTATGGGGAGCGAGGGGGGGCAGCAGTCGGAGGGCCACTCAGGGCTCAGACGCTCCCGCCGGTCCCTGGACGAGGGAGCGAGCAGCCCCGACGAGGAGAACCTGCTGCGGGTGAAGCGGCTGGATGAGGCGGGGATGAGAGATGCGATTCAGGGGCTGCAGCGCATAAAGGGGGTCGATACCGAACCACAGCAACAACAGGCGGAGAAGCAAGTGAGGAAACGCCGCTACGCTGCGTACGACCCGGACGAGCTGGCAGAAAGGATCTTGAAATATCTGCCGGATTAAACGTATTTTTAATGATAAATAATAATAATACTAATCCTCCTAATTAAGAATTACATTTGCATTAAACTTACTTGTAGGTAAAACCTGTAAAATGACCACTGCAGTTATTGTAAAATGATGGGTCAAAAATATATTTTAGAAAAAGGTTTTGTTTCGTTTTTTTCGCGTTTACAAAATGTAACCTTTTTTTTTTTCCCTTCATGTTTTTCAAATGTTGAGAAATCAATTATTTACGACCCGTGACGGGAGATTTAAAAATGCCTTCAACGTGGTTAAAATATTTAACGCTTCGACACTGACGTGTTTACAATTCAGTATCGAAGCGTTAAATATTTTAACAACGTTGAAGGCATTTTTAATCCCACGTCACGGGTCGTCATAGATTTCTCAACATTAAAAAAAATAATTATAAAAATATATATTTTTTAAATAGGTGTTGATAGCTGAGAGTTTAAACATTTTAGTATAAATACGAATTTTACGACTGTAAATCGCCCTGGATAAGGGCGTCTGCTAAGAAATAAATAATAATAATAATTAAATAATAATAATAATAATCGAAAAACTATTATTTCTGACTTGTCATGCACACCGTTTAATAAAAAAGGGACAAACCTTTGTTCTTATTTCATTACATTTATTTTTTAACACAGGTTTTTACCTCTACTGTAAGTACTGAGAAATATTGAGAAACTCTAATTCTATCTAAAAAAAAAAACGTTTAAAAAAATAAAATAAAATGGATGAAAATATGCTAAATGTAATTGCACTTGTGAAAGTTCTCTGTTCTGCCACGCCTGCCTCTCTCTCTCTCTCTCTCTCTCTCTCTGATTTCTTCATTCGCTCTATTCTGTGTTCATGTTGTTGATGTTGTGTGTGTGTTTATATATATATATATATATATATATATATATATATATATATATATATATATATAACAAATTGTTTATTTCCCCCAATGTGTTTTAAGTGGGTGCACTGTTTTGAAAACTTGTGTTGAATACTTCTCTGTCAATAAAACTCAATAGAATAAAAATGACCAATCACACTTTGTGCGTGTATTGACTTCAAAATAAACAATTCAGCAAAATAAAACCAAAGCTTATTTATACATATAGAATATGATAAAGGGTCTAGTGCTATATATTATAAAGACATTTCAGAGGGCTGGATCGTATCAATATCAGGGTCTAGTGCTGTATATTATAAAGACATTTCAGAGGGCTGGATCGCATCACTATCAGGGTCTAGTGCTGTATATTATAAAGACATTTCAGAGGGCTGGATCGCATCAATATCAGGGTCTAGTGCTGTATATTATAAAGACATTTCAGAGGGCTGGATCGCATCAATATCAGGGTCTAGTGCTGTATATTATAAAGACATTTCAGAGGGCTGGATCGCATCAATATCAGGATCTAGCGCTGTATATTATAAAGACATTTCAGAGGGCTGGATCGCATCAATATCAGGGTCTAGTGCTATATATTATAAAGACATTTCAGAGGGCTGGATCGCATCAATATCAGGGTCTAGTGCTGTATATTATAAAGACATTTCAGAGGGCTGGATCGCATCAATATCAGGGTCTAGTGCTGTATATTATAAAGACATTTCAGAGGGCTGGATCACATCAATATCAGGGTCTAGTGCTGTATATTATAAAGACATTTCAGAGGGCTGGATCACATCAATATCAGGGTCTAGTGCTGTATATTATAAAGACATTTCAGAGGGCTGGATCGCATCAATATCAGGGTCTAGTGCTGTATATTATAAAGACATTTCAGAGGGCTGGATCGCATCAATATCAGGGTCTAGTGCTATATATTATAAAGACATTTCAGAGGGCTGGATCGCATCAATATCAGGGTCTAGTGCTGTATATTATAAAGACAATTCAGAGGGCTGGATCTCATCAATATCAGGGTCTAGTGCTATATATTATAAAGACATTTCAGAGGGCTGGATCGCATCAATATCAGGTCTAGCGCTATATATTATAAAGACATTTCAGAGGGCTGGATCGCATCAATATCAGGGTCTAGTGCTGTATATTATAAAGACATTTCAGAGGGCTGGATCGCATCAATATCAGGGTCTAGTGCTATATATTATAAAGACATTTCAGAGGGCTGGATTGCCTCAATATCAGGGTCTAGTGCTGTATATTATAAAGACATTTCAGAGGGCTGGATCGCATCAATATCAGGGTCTAGTGCTGTATATTATAAAGACATTTCAGAGGGCTGGATCGCATCAATATCAGGGTCTAGTGCTATATATTATAAAGACATTTCAGAGGGCTGGATCGCATCAATATCAGGGTCTAGTGCTGTATATTATAAAGACAATTCAGAGGGCTGGATCTCATCAATATCAGGGTCTAGTGCTATATATTATAAAGACATTTCAGAGGGCTGGATCGCATCAATATCAGGTCTAGCGCTATATATTATAAAGACATTTCAGAGGGCTGGATCGCATCAATATCAGGGTCTAGTGCTGTATATTATAAAGACATTTCAGAGGGCTGGATCGCATCAATATCAGGGTCTAGTGCTATATATTATAAAGACATTTCAGAGGGCTGGATTGCCTCAATATCAGGGTCTAGTGCTGTATATTATAAAGACATTTCAGAGGGCTGGATCGCATCAATATCAGGGTCTAGTGCTATATATTATAAAGACATTTCAGAGGGCTGGATCGCATCAATATCAGGGTCTAGCGCTGTATATTATAAAGACATTTCAGAGGGCTGGATCGCATCAATATCAGGGTCTAGTGCTATATATTATAAAGACATTTCAGAGGGCTGGATCGCATCAATATCAGGGTCTAGTGCTGTATATTATAAAGACAATTCAGAGGGCTGGATCTCATCAATATCAGGGTCTAGTGCTATATATTATAAAGACATTTCAGAGGGCTGGATCGCATCAATATCAGGGTCTAGTGCTATATATTATAAAGACATTTCAGAGGGCTGGATCTCATCAATATCAGGGTCTAGTGCTGTATATTATAAAGACATTTCAGAGGGCTGGATCGCATCAATATCAGGGTCTAGTGCTATATATTATAAAGACATTTCAGAGGGCTGGATTGCCTCAATATCAGGGTCTAGTGCTGTATATTATAAAGACATTTCAGAGGGCTGGATCACATCAATATCAGGGTCTAGTGCTGTATATTATAAAGACATTTCAGAGGGCTGGATCACATCAATATCAGGGTCTAGCGCTGTATATTATAAAGACATTTCGGAGGGCTGGATCTCATCAATATCAGGGTCTAGTGCTATATATTATAAAGACATTTCAGAGGGCTGGATCGCATCAATATCAGGGTCTAGTGCTGTATATTATAAAGACATTTCAGAGGGCTGGATCTCATCAATATCAGGGTCTAGTGCTGTATATTATAAAGACATTTCAGAGGGCTGGATCGCATCGATATCAGGGTCTAGTGCTATATATTATAAAGACATTTCAGAGGGCTGGATCGCATCAATATCAGGGCCTAGTGCTGTATATTTTAAAGACATTTCAGAGGGCTGGATCGCATCAATATCAGGGCCTAGTGCTGTATATTATAAAGACATTTCAGAGGGCTGGATCGCATCGATATCAGGGTCTAGTGCTATATATTATAAAGACATTTCAGAGGGCTGGATCGCATCGATATCAGGGTCTAGTGCTATATATTATAAAGACATTTCAGAGGGCTGGATCACATCAATATCAGGGCCTAGTGCTGTATATTATAAAGACATTTCAGAGGGCTGGATTGCATCAATATCAGGGTCTAGTGCTGTATATTATAAAGACATTTCAGAGGGCTGGATCGCATCGATATCAGGGCCTAGTGCTGTATATTATAAAGACATTTCAGAGGGCTGGATCGCATCGATATCAGGGTCTAGTGCTGTATATTATAAAGACATTTCAGAGGGCTGGATCACATCAATATCAGGGTCTAGCGCTGTATATTATAAAGACATTTCAGAGGGCTGGATCGCATCAATATCAGGGTCTAGTGCTGTATATTATAAAGACATTTCAGAGGGCTGGATCGCATCAATATCAGGGTCTAGTGCTATATATTATAAAGACACTTCAGAGGGCTGGATCGCATCAATATCAGGGTCTAGCGCTGTATATTATAAAGACATTTCAGAGGGCTGGATTGCATCAATATCAGGGTCTAGTGCTGTATATTATAAAGACATTTCAGAGGGCTGGATCGCATCAATATCAGGGTCTAGCGCTGTATATTATAAAGACATTTCAGAGGGCTGGATCGCATCAATATCAGGGTCTAGTGCTACATTTCAGAGGGCTGGATCGCGTCAATATCAGGGTCTAGTGCTGTATATTATAAAGACATTTCAGAGGGCTGGATCGCATCAATATCAGGGTCTAGCGCTGTATATTATAAAGACATTTCAGAGGGCTGGATCGCATCAATATCAGGGTCTAGTGCTGTATATTATAAAGACATTTCAGAGGGCTGGAGCACATCAATATCAGGGTCTAGTGCTATATATTATAAAGACATTTCAGAGGGCTGGATCGCATCAATATCAGGGTCTAGTGCTATATATTATAAAGACATTTCAGAGGGCTGGATCGCATCAATATCAGGGTCTAGTGCTGTATATTATAAAGACATTTCAGAGGGCTGGATCGCATCAATACCAGGGTCTAGTGCTGTATATTATAAAGACATTTCAGAGGGCTGGATCGCATCAATATCAGGGTCTAGTGCTGTATATTATAAAGACATTTCAGAGGGCTGGATCGCATCAATATCAGGGTCTAGTGCTGTATATTATAAAGACATTTCAGAGGGCTGGATCGCATCAATATCAGGGTCTAGTGCTATATATTATAAAGACATTTCAGAGGGCTGGATCGCATCAATATCAGGGTCTAGCGCTATATATTATAAAGACATTTCAGAGGGCTGGATCACATCAATATCAGGGTCTAGTGCTGTATATTATAAAGACATTTCAGAGGGCTGGATCACATCAATATCAGGGTCTAGTGCTATATATTATAAAGACATTTCAGAGGGCTGGATCGCATCAATATCAGGGTCTAGTGCTATATATTATAAAGACATTTCAGAGGGCTGGATCGCATCTATATTAGGGTCTAGTGCTATATATTATAAAGACATTTCAGAGGGCTGGATCGCATCAATATCAGGGTCTAGTGCTATATATTATAAAGACATTTCAGAGGGCTGGATCTCATCAATATCAGGGTCTAGTGCTATATATTATAAAGACATTTCAGAGGGCTGGATCGCATCAATATCAGGGTCTAGCGCTATATATTATAAAGACATTTCAGAGGGCTGGATCACATCAATATCAGGGTCTAGTGCTGTATATTATAAAGACATTTCAGAGGGCTGGATCGCATCAATATCAGGGTCTAGTGCTGTATATTATAAAGACATTTCAGAGGGCTGGATCGCATCAATATCAGGGTCTAGTGCTGTATATTATAAAGACATTTCAGAGGGCTGGATCGCATCAATATCA
>NC_081243.1:1360147-1390147 GCF_902713425.1 Acipenser ruthenus | reverse complement strand
TGAAGTAACAACATTCTCTAAATGACAACGATTCTTTCAAAACCGCAGGGATGGCAACAAGACTCCTATTGCATCGCAGTGTGATCCGATCCTGGTTTTGCTAAGAGTTTAACCCCATAGTTATTATGTGTCCAAAACCTAACAGCTATTTTTAATATTCCATGCATGAAATGGTTATTTTAAGACACACTGGGGGCTAATCAAGCTGGTAGTAAAACCTGGACTGGGTGAAACTGCTGTGCAATAGGAGTCTGATTACCATCCCTGCAATGAATGTATATTGCCAGTACTGTTTTCATATATTTTTTGGTAACAGTACAAAAAATAAGATAAAATAACTACAACAGTATGCATAATAATAATAATAATAATAATAATAATAATAATAATAATAATAATAATAATAATAATAATAATAGTCTCGTTCATTATAAAACAGCAAGAATAGAAGGAGCGATCTCATTGGCTAACCAAGTGTTCCAAGCAGATATATCGCCATGGCAGCACAGCTCGGAACCTTTAGAACAACCTGATTCAAATTTTAAAATACTGGAGTGGACAGTGACCTAAAAGACAGCAGACTCTTCCAGCTCAGCAGGATTCCGATTCTGATCCTTTTTTTTTTGAACGTCCCGTAGCGATCAAAGAAATCAATTTTCTTCTCTTTGATTTTTTTTTTTTTTTTTTTAATGAAGTCCCGGCATGTTTTCTCCGAATTTGATCCTGTGTGCTGCGTTCTTCGCATCGTGAAGCACCTGCAAATTATAAAAAAGAAAGAAAGGTGGTTTCAAACTGTTTTACGTGATTGTAGCTGACAAAGTAACTCCATTAATCTTATTGAAGACGCTGAGAAAGACTTCTAGTGGAAGCGTTTGCCATTGAATTTATGAAGTTTCTTTTAGTGTTTCTATTGAAGACGCTGAGAAAGACTTCTAGTGGAAACGTTTGCCGTTGAATTTATGAAGTTTCTTTTAGTGTTTCTATTGAAGACGCTGAGAAAAACTTCTAGTGGAAACGTTTGCCGTTGAATTTATGAAGTTTCTTTTAGTGTTTCTATTGAAGACACTGAGAAAGACTTCTAGTGGAAACGTTTGCTGTTGAATTTATGAAGTTTCTTTTAGTGTTTCTATTGAAGACGCCGAGAAAGACTTCTAGTGGAAACGTTTGCCATTGAATTTATGAAGTTTCTTTCAGTGTTTCTATTGAAGACACTGAGAAAGACTTCTAGTGGAAACGTTTGCCGTTGAATTTATGAAGTTTCTTTCAGTGTTTCTATTGAAGACGCTGAGAGAGACTCCTAGTGGAAACGCTTGTCATTGAATGTTTTGGGTTTGTTCCAGTGTTTCTGGTCTGAGGCTCGCTCACGCGGCCGGCTCTCTGTGTTTTTACCTGGTGATGGACGTAGGCCTCACAGCCGTAGCACCAGACGGACAGGTCAGAGAAGCTCAACACCAGCATGTGGGCGGAGCTCTGTCTGTGTTCCATCATGTGCTGGTTGACATAGCGACCGCAGTGCACCTGAAGGTCCAAGCAACAAGTGGGTGAAGAAAAACAGCAACTGTGCAACATCCTTGAATTTTTTTTTCCAAAACATCACATATATATTACCCCCATTTTTTCGTCTTCTGTGAATGACCCCCACTCCCCCGCGAGGTCTGGCAGTGGTATAACCTCCCTGTGAATGACTCCTCCCCCCCCGGGTCTGGCAGTGGTATAACCCCCCTGTGAATGATCCTCCCCCCGGGTCTGGCAGTGGTATAACCCCCCTGTGAATGATCCTCCCCCCCTGGGTCTGGCAGTGGTATAACCCCCCTGTGAATGATCCTCCCCCCAGGTCTGGCAGTGGTATAACCCCCTGTACCTGATAGCACACCAGACAGACCCAGTTCTCAGCCTCGCTCCCACAGTCTCTGCATGGCCCGAACACATCCAGCCCCGCGGCAGGCAAGGGGTTAACCGTCTCCAGGTGCGGGCACCATGGCAACGGCTCCACAGCGAACATCGTCCCCTGGAAGCAAGGGCACAGTCACAGTGTTACCAGGGCTGAAATAGTTGGCACTCCCGCCTCTGCTAGCCTCCTGTCCCATTCGTGGATAATCAGACACACACCCACTCATTTTAATGGGACCAGTAAGAGACCAGTGAATGAATGAGAAACATGAGTGAGAAACATTTTCAACACTGAAAGACGCTGAGAAAGACTACTAGTGGAAACGCTTGCCGTTGAATTTATGAAGTTTCTTTTAGTGTTTCTATTGAAGACACTGAGAAAGACTTCTAGTGGAAACGTTTGCCGTTGAATTTATGAAGTTTCTTTTAGTGTTTCTATTGAAGACACTGAGAAAGACTTCTAGTGGAAACGTTTGCCATTGAATTTATGAAGTTTCTTGTAGTGTTTCTATTGAAGACACTGAGAAAGACTTCTAGTGGAAACGTTTGCCATTGAATTTATGAAGTTTCTTTTAGTGTTTCTATTGAAGACGCTGAGAAAGACTTCTAGTGATGAGTCTTCTTCAAGTACAATCCCTCCTTACCTCTTCCATATCCTGGGTTTTGCAAAACACCTCACAGATTGACTGAGACTTCAGGGGGGTCGACCAGCCAGAGGCCAGCTCCAGCAACGTCTCCTTTTCGTCCCCGGCAACAGCAGGGAGGGAGGGGGGCTGTTCAAAAGAGAAGAAACTGAAACATCTACAAAAACATACCAGCTGAGCCAAAAGTTTTGCAACACCCTATACTATGAACTAATTTTGCTTCATAAAGTCGAATGAAACCTGCTGAATAATGTTACCTTAACATAAAATGATGTTAATTCTGTCTCAATCCTCAAATTCTAGGTGATGCAAAGCTTTTGGCCATAGTTGGGATATTTTGACAGCTGATGTTTTGGAAGTTAACAAACACCCACCCCCACCTGCAACTACTTTCTAGACGGAAATAAGACTCCTTATTAAGCTCACAGTAAAACCAGGAATAGATCAGACTGCTGTGCAATGGGAGTATTATTTCTAGCCTTGAAACAGATTCTAAAAAGACAACTGAGAATCTTATAAACTATTTCATCCTGATCCTACCTCTGTGCTTTCCATCTTCCCAGCACTTTCTTTCAATTCCACCACCTCTGTCTTTCCTGGGGTCGACGGTGTGCCCTTTGAACTTTCACCCCCACCCGACCTCTTCCTTTGACCTTTCCCCCCGCCCTCTGGGGAGGCGGGTTTCACTTTCCTCCTGGCTCCGCCCACAGCCACGGAAGCAGGGCTCTGATTGGTCTGATTTTCAGGACTGTTTCCAAGGGCAACTGACTGCAGACCCGCTGTGATTTGATCAACAGAGTCGTCGGCAACCGTTGCCACGGCCGCAGGGCTCACGGAGGGGCTGTTGTCAGGGGTCGCCGCCCCTTCTGGGGTCAAAGGGTGTGTGTCCTCTCCGGGCGAGCGTTTCTGCGGGGTCACTTCCTGTCTGGGTGACTTTTTGGCTTTGGTCCTTTGACCTTTCTGGCTGGGGGTGGGCAAGCTTGACGACACGCTTTCTGGAACTGGGAAACCAATGAAAACCAAAAAAAGAGAAATTGCTTAATTATAATTTAATCATAACAGTGCTTAATGATGACTTACTTATTCATCTAGCACTAATAAAGGACACACAACGCCTGGTCAAGTGTGAGAGAGACAGCGTCCACACTCACCGGCGAGTCGCAGGGCGCTCCAGTGTGATCGGTGCGTGCGCAGGACGCTGTGCAGTGATTGGACAGCGCTAGGGTGGGGAGGGGTCAGCTGACCCAGGTCGGGGGGGCTGTCCCCCAAGAGAACGCTGGTACACACGGACATGGACTCAGAGATAGAGGAGAGGTTGTACCCACCCTGTGAGAGAGGGGGAGCGGGAGGGAAGGAGGGAGGGAACAGTCTTTAAAAAACACTTTTAAAATTATCCACTTGTCTATTCCAGCACTGCTTGGGACCGGAAAATAATGAATGAATCTCGCTTCATAAAGTTGAAATCTGCCGAATCAGTACACAGTGAAGGGAGTCTTATTTCTTGCACAGTTTTTCCTGTAAAGTTTCTCACCTCCAGCACGATCAGCACACGTCCTCCAGCCAAGGCTTGCAGCATGTGGGTCATGTGACCGTAGCATTCCGGGGTCACATGACAACCGCCCAGCGGGTCACCGCGCGCTGCGTCGAATCCGGCCGACACCAGAACTAGCTCCGGGTCAAACTGCAAGCGTACACACACACACAGAGACAGAGACACACACACAGTTAAACAACTGATCTTAAGACAACATAACAGAAAACAATTATGATGCTAACTACATTCACTGACAAATTTTTCGACTAGTCTTTTGAAGACACTGAGAGAGACCTTTAGTTGAAACGTTTGCCATTGAATTTATGAAGTTTCTTTTAGTGTTTCTATTGAAGATGCTGAGAAAGACTTCTAGTGGAAACGCTTGCCATTGAATTTATGAAGTTTCTTTTAGTGTTTCTATTGAAGATGCTGAGAGAGACTTCTAGTGGAAACGCTTGCCGTTGAATTTATGAAGTTTCTTTTAGTGTTTCTATTGAAGACGCTGAGAAAGACTTCTAGTGGAAACGTTTGCCATTGAATTTATGAAGTTTCTTTTAGTGTTTCTATTGAAGACGCTGAGAAAGACTTCTAGTGGAAACGCTTGCCATTGAATTTATGAAGTTTCTTTTAGTGTTTCTATTGAAGATGCTGAGAGAGACTTCTAGAGGAAAGGCTTGCCGTTGAATTTATGAAGTTTCTTTTAGTGTTTCTATTGAAGAATCCTCGTCACTCACCTGGTATGCGATGGGCATGACGACTCTCTGGAACGCCGCAATGTATTCTGGGTTGCCCATCTTGCTGGCGTTCCAGGGGATGTTGACGTTGTACCCCAGACCCCTCCCCCTCCCCGCCCGGTCGGAACCCGCATCCTCCGAGGAGGGGAAGAAGAGCCCGTTGTCATAGCGATGCAGCGACACGTACAGCACGCTGCAACACAAGATCAAACGTCAGCCAGACCTGCTGTCTTTCGTGATTAATTTAAATTACAATGCGATTGGCCACAAGTTTTGCATCACTAGATCACGGTACCTGGGGTCATCCTCAAAGATGTGCTGCGTTCCGTTGCCATGGTGAACGTCCCAATCCAGAATCAGAACCCTGCAAACGAGAAACCAACCAATCGCAGTCAAGGATCTGTGAAGATTCCAGGGCATGTTATTTGCACAGAAAGTACTGTTTTATAAATCACAAAGGATTAGTTGTGAGCTCTGGGGGGTGGGGGGGTGGGGGGGGTGGGGGGGGGGGTGTGTACCTCAGTTCTCTCCCGGACAGGCGCTGGGCGTATCGAGCTGTCAGCGCGACAGTGTTGAAGAAACAGAACCCGCAGGCAGAGTCTCGCTCGGCATGGTGACCGGGGGGGGCGGACGATGGCCACCGCGTTCCTGACCTGGGGAGGAGAAGTAGAATCGCAGATTGTTATATAAAAAGAGTCGCCCCCCCCCCCCCCCCCCCAGAACTTCCCAAACACCCGCCTGTCTGTATGACTGCGTTGATGGCTATGTGCGACTGGGTCTCTGTGTCTCTCTGCCTGTGTCTCTGTCTGTCTCTCTGCCTGTGTATCTGTGTGTCTCTGCCTGTCTCTCTGCCTGTGTCTCTGTGTGTCTCTGCCTGTGTCTCTGTGTGTCTCTATGTGTCACTGCCGGTGTCTCTGTGTCTCTGCCTGTGTCTCCCCCTCTCTCCCTGCGTGAGGACCTTGTCAGTGAGGATGGCCTCGGCTGCGTTGAAGCTGGCTCCCGCAGCGAGCAGGGCGCTCTGGTAGGACTGCGGGCTGATGAAGATGGAGTTGTACTCCTCACTCTGCCTGTGCAGGTCCCGGGGCTTCATCCCCTCCGTCGACTTCATCCTGGAGATGTGTTCAGTGCTGGGAGGGAGGAGAGGGGGAGAGAGGAAGGGGGGAGAGAGGGAGGGAGGAGAGAGGGGGGAGGGGGAGAGAGGGAGAGGGAGGGGGAGAGAGGGAGGGGGGAGAGAGAGGGAGGGAGGGAGAGAGAGAGAGAGGGAGGGAGGGAGGGAGAGAGAGAGAGAGGGAGGGAGGGAGGGAGGAGAGAGGAGGGAGGGGGAGAGAGGGAGAGGGGGGAGGGGGAGAGAGAGAGAGAGGGAGGGGGAGAGAGGGGGGGGGAGCGAGAGAGAGGGAGGGGGGAGAGAGGGAGGGAGGAGTGAGGGGGGGAGGGGGAGAGAGGGAGAGGGAGGGGGAGAGAGGGAGGGGGGAGAGAGAGGGAGGGAGGGAGAGAGAGAGAGAGGGAGGGAGGGAGGAGAGAGGAGGGAGGGGGAGAGAGGGAGAGGGGGGAGGGGGAGAGAGAGAGAGAGGGAGGGGGAGAGAGGGAGGGGGAGAGAGGGAGGGAGGAGAGAGGGGGGAGGGGGAGAGGGAGAGGGGGGGAGAGGGGGAGGGGAGGGGGAGAGAGGGAGGGGGGAGAGAGAGGGAGGGAGGGAGAGAGAGAGAGAGGGAGGGAGGGAGGGAGAGAGAGAGAGAGGGAGGGAGGGAGGGAGGGAGGAGAGAGGAGGGAGGGGGAGAGAGGGAGAGGGGGGAGGGGGAGAGAGAGAGAGAGGGAGGGGGAGAGAGGGAGGGGGGGGAGCGAGAGAGAGGGAGGGGGGGAGAGAGGGAGGGAGGAGTGAGGGGGGAGGGGGAGAGAGGGAGAGGGAGGGGGAGAGAGGGAGGGGGGAGAGAGAGGGGAGGGAGGGAGAGAGAGAGAGAGGGAGGGAGGGAGGGAGAGAGAGAGAGAGGGAGGGAGGGAGGGAGGAGAGAGGAGGGAGGGGGAGAGAGGGAGAGGGGGGAGGGGGAGGAGAGAGAGAGAGGGAGGGGGAGAGAGGGAGGGGGGGGGGAGCGAGAGAGAGGGAGGGGGGAGAGAGGGAGGGAGGAGTGAGGGGGGGAGGGGGAGAGAGGGAGAGGGAGGGGGAGAGAGGGAGGGGGGAGAGAGAGGGAGGGAGGGAGAGAGAGAGAGAGGGAGGGAGGGAGGGAGGAGAGAGGAGGGAGGGGGAGAGAGGGAGAGAGAGAGAGAGGGAGGGGGAGAGAGGGAGGGGGGAGAGAGGGAGGGAGGAGAGAGGGGGGAGGGGGAGAGGGAGAGGGGGGAGAGGGGGAGGGGAGGGGGGGAGCGAGAGAGAGGGAGGGGGGGAGAGAGGGAGGGAGGAGAGAGGGGGGAGGGGGAGCGAGAGAGAGGGAGGGAGAGAGAGAGTGAGAGGGAGGGAGAGTGACAGAGAGAGAGGGAGGGGGGAGAGAGAGGGGGAGAGAGGGAAGGCGGGAGGGGAGAGAGAGAGGGAGGGGGGAGAGAGGGAGGGAGGAGAGAGGGGGGGAGGGGGGAGGGGGAGGGGAGGGGGGGAGCGAGAGAGAGGGAGGGGGGAGAGAGGGAGGGAGGGAGGAGAGAGGGGGGAGGGGGGGAGGGGGGAGCGAGAGAGAGGGAGGGAGAGTGAGAGAGAGTGAGAGGGAGGGAGAGTGACAGAGAGAGAGGGAGGGGGAGAGAGGGAGGGGGGAGAGAGAGGGGGAGAGAGGGAAGGCGGGAGGGGGGAGAGAGAGGGAGGGGGGAGAGAGGGAGGGAGGAGAGAGGGGGGGAGGGGGGGAGGGGGAGGGGAGGGGGGAGCGAGAGAGAGGGAGGGGGGGAGAGAGGGAGGGAGGGAAGAGAGAGGGGGGAGGGGGGGAGGGGGGGAGCGAGAGAGAGGGAGGGAGAGTGAGAGAGAGAGGGAGGGGGAGAGAGGGAGGGGGGGAGAGAGAGGGGGAGAGAGGGAAGGCGGGAGGGGGGAGAGAGAGGGAGGGGGGGAGAGAGAGGGGGGAGAGAGGGAGGGGGGAGAGAGAGGGGGGAGAGGGAGGGCAAGAGAGGGGCGAGAGAGGGGGGAGAGAGGGAGGGCGGGAGGGGGGGAGAGAGAGGGGGGAGAGAGGGAAGGCGGGAGGGGGGAGAGAGAGGGGGGAGAGAGGGAAGGCGGGAGGGGGGAGAGAGAGGGAGGGAGGGGGAGAGAGGGAGGGGGAGAGAGGGAGGGAGGGAGAGAGAGAAAGGGGGGAGAGAGGGAGGGCGGGAGGGGGAGAGAGAGAGAGGGAGGGAGAGAGAGAGAGAGGGAGGCCCTTTGTTACTGGTTCTTTCGATGTTTCATGCTAAATGCTAAACTCAAGAGGTTGAAAATGTTTTGTATGGGTGTTTGTTTCATGTTTCTGTGAAAGCTTGTGAACGTGCGCGTACACACACACGCACGCACGCACGCACGCACACACACGCACGCACGCACACACGCACGCACGCACGCATGCACACACATATATATATAGTCCCATTCCCAACCCCCCTACCCGTGGCACAAGGCGAGCTCTTCCTCGGAGGCGTGGCGAGCCGGTATCCGTTGGCAACGGCTGACCAATCCCAGCTCCTCGTGACGGGAGAAGATACGAGAGATTCTCTGAGGCAGCTCTGGGTGGTGACTGGAGAGAGAGAGAGAGAGGGAGGGAGAGAAAGAGAGGGGGAGTGAGGAGAGGAGAGAGAGGGGAGGGGGGAGAGACGGAGAAGGACCAGAGGACCTTCTAAGGAATCATTTCTCCTGTTTGAATTTGCAAAATATTAACAACGCCCACCCACAAAATTCCTCAATAACACAGACAAATATAACCCTTTTTATTAATTAGTCATTCAGCAGACACTTTTATCCAAAGCGACTTACAGAGACTAGGGGATGAACTCTGCATCATCAACAATTGCTGCTGCAGAGTCACTCCAATAGGACCTTGTTTATTTGACGTCTCATCCGAAGGACGGAGCACAAGGTTAACCCTTTGCAGTCCTATGTCGGACCCGGTCCGACATTGCAATTATTCCTATCCAGTCCAATGTCGGACCCTGTCCGACATCATCAAAAAAAACAGGTTTCTAGTCGTTTTTTCTCCGGAAAAAGCCGAGAAAACCATTCAATGGCCGAGTGGGAGCGACAGGAGCCGAGACAAGCCGAAAAAAAAGGGCTTATCTCATGAATAGTCATACTTGCCCCTGGGATCAGATAGGGGCGGCCATAAGGAAACAAGCTGGCTGTTACTGAATCAGCGCACAGAGACTATCACTGACATTTGCAGAGCTTTTTTGAGATGTTATAGTAATAAAATAATGACTTGGGTCGCATTATTGAGGAGTTTGGTGATAAAACGAGTGATCAGGAGATGATTGATCGGTATGTACGACTATTATTATTATTATTATTTATTTCTTACATAGGTGAACACTATAGCAAACGAAAGGGTGGGGCGGGGCTGGAGATGCCTAGTGAGTGCTTTGTTGATATGCAGGGCCTTTTAAACCCGTTTGACTGTGAAAAAAAAATACTTTTAAACAGCGCGTATAAAATTAACTGCGTGTGTGAAAATAAATTGGACCGGACGCGCCTGACATGCACTTAATGAATGGACTGCAAAGGGTTAACCGTGAGTCAGTGGCTGAGCTTGGATTAGAACCGTGAACCTCCTGGTATCAAGCCCCTTTCTCCAGCCGCTGGACCACCAAGCCCCCTTGCTGACCCCCTCACCTGTCCCACATGTTGTGATGCTCCTTCATCCTCTCATCGTACACCAGGCCTGTGCGTGCTGGGGGCAGTCCCCTCATCACCTCCCTCATGGAGCGGTCCAGCACTGCGTCCGACTCCACCGCAGGACCCGGGTTCAAATCACAGCTCCCAGTCTCCTGGCCTTGCTCTGAATACAACAACAAACAGAACAGTCTCAATAGGGATGGACTCCTGTTGCATAGCAGTTTCACACATTCCAGGTTTTACTACCAGCTTGATCAGCCCCCAGTGTGTCTAGGCAACAAGCTCAGGTGTGTCTTATTATTAAACTCCTGGTAAAACCAGGACTGGGTGAAACTGCTGTGCAACGGGAGTCTTATTTCCAAGTTCTTCTCAAAGCTTAAACCATTTATTTTTTTGATTCAGCCCTTTATTTTTACTAGGTTCTGAGGCTTCTAACCAATCAGCTACAGAGTTTTGTCTGAAGATCTTTCTTACCCAGAACCTGCAGGCATTTCCAGTGCTTGCGATGGGCAGCCACTGTCTTGGAGATTGAGTCCAAAGCACTGAACACAGAAAATAAAACTTCAGACACAGAAATCATTACAGACTTGGCATTGACAAGTTATCAAGTTATCTTACAGTGGAAACGTTTGTCAGTGAATTTATGAAGTTTCTTTTAGTGTTTCTGTTGGTGACACTTTTCATAAGGGTTACCTCTGACAGGGAGAGAAAGGGGACTCCAGTCTGGGACAGGGGTCCCCCAAAAGCATCTTCAAACAGGCGCACACCCCCTCCGCGGTCGACCTCAGATTATACCCCCCCTGGAAAAATACAAAGGAGAACTCAAAATCAGCACCACTTCTAAACCCCCCCCCGGTCACAAGAATACTGAGGTTTGAAACCCACAATACCTCACCATCATCCTTTTAAAACGCTGTCGTCACACAGGGATGGAATTAAGTCCTGTTGCATAGCAGTTTCACCCATTCCAGGTTTTACTACAAGCTTGATCAGCCCCCAGTGTGTCTAGGTAACAAGCTTAGGTGTGTCTTATTAAACTTGAATGGATCAAACTGCTGAGCAATCCCTGTGTTCTCTTACCTCCAAAGACAGGATCAGCCTGCCCTCGGCCAGTAACTGCAGCATGTGTGTCAGGTGAGCAAAGCACGCTGGTGTGGCAGACATCTCCCCCTGCAGGCGAGAGAAGGAATCACAGTCTTGGTCATTAGTTTTACAGGATTTGAAACCCTGGTGGGATTTATAATAAATATTTAAGCGTGATTTTTCAAAAGGTTTACTGAAAAGAGGCTGTTTTTTAGTGTTCAAACGCACACTGGTTCACAGGCATGGCTTATTCATACTGTTGTAAGAAGGGCCATAGATGATGGATGAATTTTACGTTTTTATGTGAGAAATGCACTTACCTTTGGATCCCCAACCACAGAGTCAAACCCAGCCGCGACCAGCACCAGCTGAGGCCTGAACTGCAGAGAGGACAGAGGACAGTTAGGGGTCATCTACAAATGACACGCTTGCTCAGTTTTTTTTTGGTTTGTTTGTTCTTAAAATCAGTAAAAAAGATAATAGAGGGGGGGGGGGGGGAGAGGAAGACAGCAATCTCACCTCGTACGCGACGGGCAGGAGAAGCTGTTGAAAAGCTGAGATATAATCAGCATCGTTCATTCCAGGCTGAGGGGAAAAAAAAAGGGACATTTTAGTTTACTTGTCTGGTCAAAAACCCACTGAGCTCCTCAAACCCGCTGCCTTCCACACTGCAGCCCAGCGCTTTCTTTATCTAACCACTGAGCTCCTCAAACCCGCTGCCTTCCACACTGCAGCCCAGCGCTCTAACCACTGAGCTCCTCAAACCCGCTGCCTTCCACACTGCAGCCCAGCGCTTTCTTTCTCTAACCACTGAGCTCCTCAAACCCGCTGCCTTCCACACTGCAGCCCAGCGCTTTCTTTATCTAACCACTGAGCTCCTCAAACCCGCTGCCTTCCACACTGCAGCTCAGCGCTTTCTTTATCTAACCACTGAGCTCCTCAAACCCGCTGCCTTTCACACTGCAGCCCAGCGCTTTCTTTATCTAACCACTGAGCTCCTCAAACCCGCTGCCTTCCACACTGCAGCAGAGCTTGCTTTCTTTCTTTCTTTCTCTCTCTCTTTCTTTCTCTTCTCACCTGGTTCCAGGGTAGGTTAATGTTAAAGCCCTCTCCTTTTCCTTTTCCGACTGCAGTACTGTCAGATTCCTGCAGGTGGGGCCAAAAGCGCCCGTCTTCATAACGATGAACTGAGAAGACGAGAACACTGCAGAGAGAGAGAGAGAGAGAGAGAGAGAGAGAGTAAAAAGAACACTGGTAAAACTAAAAGAAACTAAATTAAGCAGACAAATCGGATAGCGCCTTCTTCAGCTTACACTGTTTGGTTATCGAAAGAAATGAAAGAATGAAAGATGGGTTGCAGTATGGAAAGACTTCTAGTGGAAACGTTTGCCATTGAATTTATGAAGTTTCTTTTAGTGTTTCTATTGAAGTAACCGCATGGACCTCTCAGAACTGCATTTCCCATCATCCTCCTGCTCACGTATGTAACTGAGATGGATTCACCAGTGAGCAGGAGGATGATGGGAAATGTAGTTCTGAGAGGTCCATGTGTCCAAAAAAAATAAAACAATACACGCAGCTTACATAAACAGTTGTAGCAACACATGGGAACATGTAACACAATACAATAAAAAGGTTCTTATGCACCATTTAATAGCTATTGATAAAATGAATTAATGAATCTGTACAGACCTGGGATCATCCTCAAATATATACTGCAGTCCTTGGCCATGATGAACATCCCAATCCACAATGAGGATCCTACAGACAGAGGTTCAGTCAGTCAAAGCTATGCAGGTTTCCTTATCAAAGCAACAGATCCTTTACGTAGAACCCGTTTGAAATTGTTCATGCACACTGCAGTATTATTATTATTATTATTATTTATTTCTTAGCAGACGCCCTTATCCAGGGCGACTTACAATTGTTATAAGATATCACATTATTTTTACATACAATTACCCATTTATACAGTTGGGTTTTTACTGGAGCAATCTAGGTAAAGTACCTTGCTCAAGGGTACAGCAGCAGTGTCCCCCCCCCACTTGAGATTGAACCCACGACCCTCCGGTCAAGAGTCCAGAGCCCTAACCACTACTCCACACTGCTGCACAGTTGTGTGCAAATTATTAAAAGCAATTAGAAAAGTCAGAAGCCTTAGCTGTATTCTTAATTGGAGGGACTTTTACAATACAGATCTGGACAAAACCCTGAGTGTCCTGCTAGCCCACCTCGTGAGGTGGTATCTCTGCTTGGCATAGCGCGCGGCGATGGCCAGGTTGTTGAACATGCAGTAGCCGTTCATCTGATCCCTCTGGGCGTGGTGCCCAGGTGGTCTGGAATACAAAATCACAATGAAGAGCAGCTAAGAGAACGAGAAAGGCAACTGTGTCTGAAGTCTAGAAGAGTCTCACATGCTTGCTTTAAGACTCCCATTGCATAGCGTTTTGATCCATTCCTGGTTGCCCTGCGAGTTTATTAGGACACACCTGAGCTTGTTGCCTAGACACACTGGGGTTGATCAAGCAGGTGGTAAAACCTGGACTGGTGTGAAACTCCTGTGCAACAGGAGTCTTATTGCCAGGGCTAGGAGAATGATAAACACATCAGTAAATAACATGACGGGATGTTACCTGGCAATGGAGAAGCCGTTTCGAAGCTGGGCTGTCATCACTGTGTCCACAAGCTGCAGCACAGACCCTGCAGCCAGGCAGGCACAGTGAAAAGACTCCTGAGGGGAGCCAAGGGTTAAAACTTGTTACATAGTAGCGAATTACTCAATACATGTGTGCTTCCACATAATTACAATATGCACAGTTACAAATGTAAATCTGATACAATTGTGCACTTCCATATAGCGTGCAGAAAGCATCAGTGTAAAGCATAGCGAGGTCTGGTAAAGCATAGGAAAGCATTGTAAAGCACAGAGAGGTGTGGTAAAGCATAGGGAAACATTGTAAAGCACAGAGAGGTCTGGTAAAGCATAGGGAAGCATTGTAAAGCACAGAGAGGTGTGGTAAAGCATAGGGAAGCATTGTAAAGCACAGAGAGGTCTGGTAAAGCATAGGGAAGCATTGTAAAGCAAAGAGAGGTGTGGTAAAGCATAGGGAAGCATTGTAAAGCACAGAGAGGTCTGGTAAAGCATAGGGAAGCATTGTAAAGCACAGAGAGGTGTGGTAAAGCATAGGGAAGCATTGTAAAGCACAGAGAGGTGTGGTAAAGCATAGGGAAGCATTGTAAAGCACAGAGAGGTGTGGTCAAGCATAGGGAAGCATTGTAAAGCACAGAGAGGTCTGGTAAAGAACAGGGAAGCATTGTAAAGCACAGAGAGGTCTGGTAAAGCATATGGAAGCATTGTAAAGCACAGAGAGGTCTGGTAAAGCACAGGGAAGCATTGTAAAGCACAGAGAGGTCTGGTAAAGCATAGGGAAGCATTGTAAAGCACAGAGAGGGGTGGCACAGCATGCATTAGGGTCCCCCTGTTGTGATTGTACAGCACTCACAGGGTGAATATAGATGGAGTCGAATGTGTCAGAAAGGGATTGCAGCTCCTCCTGTCCCATGTGCTGAGTGGATCTCATCTGCGCCACGTACTCCGGACTGGAAAGCAATGCAGTGAAACCAACCAATCACAAACGCTGAAGGAAACGCCACGCATGCAGATCTTAAGCATGCATCTAAAGACTCTGAACCTGTAGGTCAGCTGGCGCTTATGATGACTGCGCTTCTGTGCACAGTGAACAGAACCCCACCCCCCTTTGCAACTGCTTTGAAACCAAAAAAGCAGAGATCGCATGCCAAGCTCAGTGGGGTTTGGATGAATCACTGAAACCTAAAAATCCTGATCCACGTCTTGGTTGTGTGTTGAGCTTCACAGCCAGCATGAGATTTCACTGCTCTGGTTACAGACAGCTTGACTGTCCTCCAAACAGGACGCAGAGAATACATGCTGTAAAGACACCTGTCTTTTGAGAATGCTAAAATGCTGGGTTAGAACGCCTCAAATTAAAACAAACAGGGCTTTGAGTGACTTTTTCCTTCAATACAACTGCATTCAATCTCTCCTCGCTCTCTAGGGCTTATTCTTGAGCAAAAATGATGCGGACAACCGACATAGAAAAAGACTTCTAGTCGAAACGTTTGCCGTTTACCCTGCCTAAAATTTCGGCCTCCGATGTCGAGTGATTACCATTGTTCTCTAAATCTGCTTTTACCGAGCTTTGAGTTGCATTGAACCTTACAACCACACCTTGAACCCTCCAGGTACACCCACTCACCTGTGAACCAGCAACAGCTCTTCTTCTGTTGCAGCTCTTTCCTGTGTGAGAGAGATTTCAGAGAGACCCGGTCACACAGCTAGTCAATTATACTGAACGCGACTCAATTAGACCTCTCAGAACTACATTTCCCATCATCCTCCTGCTCACATATGTAACCGAGATGGATTTACCAGTGAGCAGGAGGATGATGGGAAATGTAGTTCTGAGAGGTCCATGCGGGTACATGGGAAGCCATCTTGAGACAGGCTATAGGGCGCATCCCGCACTCCACACAGAGCGCCTTTAACCCTTTTGTCTTTAACTGTTTCGGCTGCGCAGATGTTTGATATGACTTTGGAGTTATTGTCTTTCATTATAATTCTGATGTTGTTTAAAACAGTCATAATGACTGCCTGCGACGGTTCTAGGTATGAGGATAACCGCGACGGTTCTAGAGTTAACAAGCTGTCCTTCCCTCACCTTTACGATTAAGAACCAATCAATGGCAGTCAACTTCCGTTTTAAAAGCTGACTGGAAGTGAATCTTCCTCTCAGCCGTGCTCAGACAATTTGATAATTCCGATTGGCTTATTTTTATTTTTTTAAATGCTAAAAGTTGCCATTGAGCGTTGTCTTTGTGCCCCTCACCTCGACCCGTGCACAGCGTGACAGCAGCCCGTACTGCTCCACCTTCTCCATCACTGCGGTCAGTCTGTCTGGACACTCCGGGTGGCTGCAAAGAGAAAGGTCAGAACTACCAACGCCCAGCATTCCCCTCGCAAGAATATATACCGAGCATCGAAAGAAACGTATCACTATTATAACACATTTATTTAAAAAAAAAATAAGGTATATAAATGATGGACGTGGATGAAATGTTTTTGGTTTCTTTTTAATCACTCAATCATTCATCCTTGACCATGACACGCTTGAGTGACTGTGACTGAAGCAGATGCACTTAATCACCTGGTTAGCGAGACAGCTGATTGGACGCTGGGTGTGGAGCGATTCCAGCTGTTGAATTGCAAGCTTTGAATAAAAGCAATAGAAAAAAACCAATATGCCACGTCTGTCGAGAGAGCAGCACCTTCGTGCGATCTGCATGTTGGAGGCTGGACTAGGGCAGCGTGCTGTGGCTCGCCGTCTTGGGTGCTCACAGCCAGCGATTTCAAACCTGGCGAGACGGTATAACCAGACACACTCTGTCAATGACAGCGCCACCAACTGGGAGACCAAGGAACACCTGCCCGAGATCCACAGATCATTCAGCAGCATCTTCGTGATGTCAATTGTTAATCAGCACAATACAAAAGTCACTGCACCTGCTCTGAAACAGAGTTTGTCATTTTTCGATCACATCTAGTGAATTTTATCCAAATATAAGTGATACGTTTCTTTTGATGCTCAAATATAAGTGATACGTTTCTTTTGATGCTCAAATATAAGTGATACGTTTCTTTTTGATGCTCAGTATATATCTAGATATATTTTTATCATTATTTTTCTTGAGAAATATTACTCTGAAAATGAATAAATAAAAAATAAAACATTTTATTGTAAGACGAAATCAAACTTAAATCAAGCTAATGCTACAGAACTACAGATGGCCAGAAGTTCTGCCTCACCTCGAATTAAATAAATAATTAAATAAATAAATATAAACATAATTTAGATCTTTTATTTAACATCATGTAATCAAAACGATATTATTTATCTGAAGCTTTTTCACATCCTCGTTTTGTTATATTTGTAAATGGTTTATGAATAAGCATTTCAATGGACTACAAGTCCCAGAAGTCCTAGCTGTTAGCCTCATTCTCCCAGAAGCCCCTGCTCCTCACCTGGCATCCCACAGACAGCTGTACTCTTTGCATTTCTCAGTGAACACTAGCCCGGTACCTACACCCACAGGAGAGCTCCTGAGATCCTGCCGAGGAAACAGAGGAAGGATCACAGCACAGCAATGTAAACACATAGCACTCTGTGAGGTGGAGTTTATAAACTGTCACAGAAAGATTCAGCAGTACAGTTTTTTTAAACGTCGTGTTTCAGCGCTGTACAGACGTTCTGTGTCGTTATCCGTTAGAGCTTCAGCTTTATTTGTTCAATTGCCTTTACCTTGTTTTAATTTCCCGTTCCTCTCCAGTTTCTCTGAGATTTTTTTTAACTTATTCTCATTTTGTTGCTCATTAATGAACATTTCTGTACTGTGGGTGTCGAGTGATTGAAAACGAGACATGTTGTGTTTTGAATTGAAAGCGATGGTCTCGAGGAGTCGAATGGGTCAAAGTTCAAGTATATTTTCCTCTAGAGGAATTATCACTTGACGTCACTACTGTGGCACTATGCCTTTTTTTCGTATGGCTCAGGATGCAAATATATATTTTCATAAAGTGTTAAACTTTGCATTGACCTGTTTGAGTCTTTTGTGAAATCAAAGTGCATGCTAACAGTAATAATAATAATAATAATAATAATAATAATAATAATAATAATAATAATAATAATAATAATAATCAGTGACTGGGTACCAGGTGTCCGAGCTGCTTGATCATCTCCTCTTCTCCATGGCTTCTGTTCATCCTCCCTTTCTTCTTCTCTTCCTGCAGCCCTGAATTCTGGCTGCCCTTCTTACCAACTTTCTTCTGCAAAAACGCAACGCACCAAGTCAAGCAAACAGAACTCCCCCGATCACCCTGGAGCTTCCCTTGCAGCTGGGTGGACAGCGCTGTGCACAAGGCTTGGGTTAGGTTTTTACTGCTGCAGTGAACTTTCACTCTCTCGTTAATTTTATACAGCATTGTTAAAATGCAGCTACCCTTTGGTCAAACTGTGACGTCGCGGATTTATAGACTGAAGCCTTGAAAAACAATTGAGAAATGATTGTCTGAAAATCTGTTCTGTCTAAAGGTTTAAATCTGTACATCTGCACAGTTCACTGTGGTTACAGCTCTGGTCAAAGGTTTTGCCTCATCCTATAAAATTAACTAGTTGTGCTTCATAAAGCATAGGGAAGCATTGTAAAGCACAGAGAGGTCTGGTAAAGCATAGGGAAGCATTGTAAAGCACAGAGAGGTGTGGTAAAGCATAGGGAAGCATTGTAAAGCACAGAGAGGTCTGGTAAAGCATAGGGAAGCATTGTAAAGCACAGAGAGGTCTGGTAAAGCATTGGGAAGCATTGTAAAGCACAGTAAATGCATTACATGCACAGCTTCCAAGTTCAAGCCGCAGGGTTTGATTGGTTGATTTACCTGGGACTGGGAGGCGGAGCCTGGTGACCTAGGTGAGCGGGAGGAGCCTCGCAGTGCTCTCTGATTGGACGGATCAGGTATGGAATCCATGACCAAAGGAAAGTTCTTTTTTCAAGGCGTTGAAAAATCTGGGGATAAAGTAATAACAAACACAGCCACGTGAACTGTCCTTGTAACAGACAGAACCTGTTTATTATCCTCACTTAACTATCTACTACAATAAATCTATCATTATTCAAACAGTGAGCTTTCCATTTATCAGCTATTCTTCATCATTTTACATACATAAGATATCTGCATCGAGAGACATACAGCTATAGCTAAAAGACTTAAATCACCTCCAATTTTAGGACTGACAAACCAGGGCTACGCCTAGGGCATAGGGGGGAGCAAAACGGTTATGTGTTTTCTTTTTACATATATGACTGAAAAAACTTCACTCGCTGATATTCGAACCAAGGCATGTATCTCAAAATCAAATTGTTCTGACAGGTGTTACGCAGACGCACGCCGGACGTGCACTCACGGTATTTCTAACTCTATAAAACCAAAAGAAACTAAATAAAAAGGCACATTTAACACCGCTGATGTTCCAGATGCAGTGCGCTCAGCCTCCTGCGTTGAGCAATACCCGAAACCCTTGATTAAAATAACCTTACACAACTTGTTTTTCTTTTAAAACACATTTTAATTGGATTTCATTGTATTTCAAAACCCACCCGATCAACCAAAAAACAAGGAAACGTTATTGACGAGTTTGCATGCAGTAAACTGTAACGTATTTGACTAACAACAGCGTACAGACATGTTTGGGGTTTTTTTTACTATTTATTTCCGTGGACTATTGTGGAGCTCCCGTTAGTGAAACCAACCCTTCTATAAATGACATTTCAACTTCATATGCTGTTCCTTGTTTGTTTGAACTGTTGCCTTTTTTATTCAGTAAATCAGTTAAAGTCATTCTGGAGCTGTGCTGCAGGATTTAACGCAGGCTTCCGTTTTTCCGGTTTTATTTTGAAATGTATTTAGCACACCCCCCTACAGTTTAATTTTCTTTCAGATTCATTCAGTCGTTCATAATAACTTCAAACTGAGATTTCTACCTGTTGTAAAGGGTGGAGGGCTAGTTTTAAAGGCTGTGATGTATATATAGGTGTGTGTGTGTGTGTGTGTTTGTATATATAGGTGTGTGTGTGTGTGTGTGTTTGTATATATAGGGGTGTGTGTGTGTGTGTGTGTGTGTTTGTATATATAGGTGTGTGTGTGTGTGTGTGTTTGTATATATAGGGGTGTGTGTGTGTGTGTGTGTGTGTTTGTATATATAGGGGTGTGTGTGTGTGTGTGTTTGTATATATAGGGGTGTGTGTGTGTGTGTGTGTGTGTTTGTATATATAGGGGTGTGTGTGTGTGTGTGTGTGTGTGTGTGTGTTTGTATATATAGGTGTGTGTGTGTGTGTGTGTTTGTATATATAGGGGTGTGTGTGTGTGTGTGTGTGTGTTTGTATATATAGGTGTGTGTGTGTGTGTGTGTTTGTATATATAGGGGTGTGTGTGTGTGTGTGTGTGTGTTTGTATATATAGGTGTGTGTGTGTGTGTGTGTTTGTATATATAGGTGTGTGTGTGTGTGTGTTTGTATATATAGGGGTGTGTGTGTGTGTGTGTGTGTGTTTGTATATATAGGGGTGTGTGTGTGTGTGTGTGTTTGTATATATAGGTGTGTGTGTGTGTGTGTTTGTATATATAGGGGTGTGTGTGTGTGTGTGTGTGTGTTTGTATATATAGGGGTGTGTGTGTGTGTGTGTTTGTATATATAGGGGTGTGTGTGTGTGTGTGTGTGTGTTTGTATATATAGGGGTGTGTGTGTGTGTGTGTGTGTGTGTGTGTGTTTGTATATATAGGTGTGTGTGTGTGTGTGTGTTTGTATATATAGGGGTGTGTGTGTGTGTGTGTGTGTGTTTGTATATATAGGTGTGTGTGTGTGTGTGTGTTTGTATATATAGGGGTGTGTGTGTGTGTGTGTTTGTATATATAGGTGTGTGTGTGTGTGTGTGTTTGTATATATAGGGGTGTGTGTGTGTGTGTGTGTGTGTTTGTATATATAGGGGTGTGTGTGTGTGTGTGTGTGTGTGTGTGTTTGTATATATAGGTGTGTGTGTGTGTGTGTGTTTGTATATATAGGGGTGTGTGTGTGTGTGTGTGTGTGTTTGTATATATAGGTGTGTGTGTGTGTGTGTGTTTGTATATATAGGGGTGTGTGTGTGTGTGTGTGTGTGTTTGTATATATAGGGGTGTGTGTGTGTGTGTGTGTGTGTGTGTGTGTTTGTATATATAGGTGTGTGTGTGTGTGTGTGTTTGTATATATAGGTGTGTGTGTGTGTGTGTTTGTATATATAGGGGTGTGTGTGTGTGTGTGTTTGTATATATAGGTGTGTGTGTGTGTGTGTGTGTTTGTATATATAGGTGTGTGTGTGTGTGTGTGTTTGTATATATAGGGGTGTGTGTGTGTGTGTGTGTGTGTGTGTTTGTATATATAGGGGTGTGTGTGTGTGTGTGTGTTTGTATATATAGGTGTGTGTGTGTGTGTGTGTTTGTATATATAGGTGTGTGTGTGTGTGTTTGTATATATAGGTGTGTGTGTGTGTGTGTGTTTGTATATATAGGGGTGTGTGTGTGTGTGTGTGTGTTTGTATATATAGGTGTGTGTGTGTGTGTGTGTTTGTATATATAGGTGTGTGTGTGTGTGTGTTTGTATATATAGGGGTGTGTGTGTGTGTGTGTGTGTGTTTGTATATATAGGGGTGTGTGTGTGTGTGTGTGTTTGTATATATAGGTGTGTGTGTGTGTGTTTGTATATATAGGTGTGTGTGTGTGTGTTTGTATATATAGGTGTGTGTGTGTGTGTTTGTATATATAGGTGTGTGTGTGTGTGTGTGTGTGTGTTTGTATATATAGGTGTGTGTGTGTGTGTGTGTGTGTTTGTATATATAGGTGTGTGTGTGTGTGTTTGTATATATAGGTGTGTGTGTGTGTGTGTGTGTGTTTGTATATATAGGTGTGTGTGTGTGTGTTTGTATATATAGGTGTGTGTGTGTGTGTTTGTATATATAGGTGTGTGTGTGTGTTTGTATATATAGGTGTGTGTGTGTGTGTGTATATATAGGTGTGTGTGTGTGTGTGTGTTTGTATATATAGGTGTGTGTGTGTGTTTGTATATATAGGGGTGTGTGTGTGTGTGTGTGTGTGTGTGTTTGTATATATAGGTGTGTGTGTGTGTGTGTGTTTGTATATATAGGGGTGTGTGTGTGTGTTTGTATATATAGGTGTGTGTGTGTGTTTGTATATATAGGGGTGTGTGTGTGTGTGTGTGTGTTTGTATATATAGGGGTGTGTGTGTGTGTGTTTGTATATATAGGTGTGTGTGTGTGTGTGTGTGTGTGTGTTTGTATATATAGGTGTGTGTGTGTGTGTGTGTGTGTGTTTGTATATACAGAGGTGTGTGTGTGTGTTTGTATATATAGGTGTGTGTGTGTGTGTGTGTGTGTGTTTGTATATATAGGTGTGTGTGTGTGTGTGTGTTTGTATATATAGGGGTGTCTGTGTGTGTGTGTATGTTTGTATATATAGGTGTGTGTGTGTGTTTGTATGTATATATGTGTGTGTGTGTTTGTGTGTGTGTGTGTTTGTATATATAGGTGTGTGTTTGTGTGTGTGTGTTTGTATATATAGGTGTGTGTGTGTGTTTGTATATATAGGGGTGTGTGTGTGTGTGTGTGTGTGTTTGTATGTATATGTGTGTGTTTTGTATGTATATGTGTGTGTGTGTTTGTATGTATATGTGTGTGTTTTGTATGTATATGTGTGTGTTTTGTATGTATATGTGTGTGTGTTTTGTATGTATATGTGTGTGTTTTGTATGTATATGTGTGTGTTTGATGGGTTAATCCGGCCCTGGGGTTTGGTTTGGTTTGGTTTGGTTTGGTTTGGTTTGGTTTGGTTTGACTAGCAAATCATCTTCCAGGCCTCTGGACTGCGGACGGCTTATTTTTTCCAGTTTCCATGTGAGTGCCAATGACAGGCAAACCAGCAGACTCCACACCCTTCTCCAGGAATGCGAGCTGTAGGCACATTTTGATCAGTACCTCTTTTGAAAACGGACGGGGTGCCTTTTCATAAAATCCAACCTTTTTTTTAATTTTTTTCGCTGCAGTGCTGCGTCTCACGTCAGCACAAAACATTAGAAACCTCCCGCTGCAGAGCAGTTTGATCCATTCCTAGTTTTGCTACGAGTTTAATCATAGCTTGTTGCACTGTGGGCTAATCACGCTGTGTAGTAAAACCTAGGATGGGTGAAACTGCTACGCAATAGGAGTCTGATTACCATCCCTGTTATCGTGTGTTTGAACCAATCCTTGCATTGCAATGACACACGCTTATTCCTAATGCAACATTTTAATTAATAAAAGACAGAAAACACGGTGCGTCATTTGTTCCGTGTTAATATCGACTTATTTAACACGTACGTGACGTAGGGCATACTGACGCTCAATCGATCGATCGATCGATCGATCAACTCAATTAATCTGCGATTGACTGTAGTAGATTAGTACACGACAGCACTGATAACAGCAAGTTATGTCTTTTAATAAGAACCGATTCAAATAAACCAAACGCAGGGTTGCTTGAGTATCAATAATATTATATTTCTACTGATAATAAATAACATCAAAGCACGCAACAGCCGCCAATGAATCACAGCCCTGCATGGTTCTTAATCACACTTCATACGCCCTTATTACTCATAGAATATGCTTTGCTTTTGGTTGTTGTCTTGTTAGTTGTAACACTTATTTCTTAAGCTTTGTGTCTGATTTATGCACAAGATTGCGCGCCGTTATTTCCTGCAACCTCGTTTTAACTTCTGCCTCTCACCTTGCAAATTGCTGTTACTCTCAATTAATTTGTCGGCTGCTCTGAATATCAATCGCTCGCTGTCGTTCTTCTTTGCACTTCGCCTCTGCAAAAAAATTGGTTTACGAAAAAATCAGACCAGCCCTGGCGCCGGGCGATGGCGTCACCACACCACCGCCGCGGGGGAAACGGACCTCACCCTGCTTGCTGTGCGCCACAAGCGCCGCCAGGTGTCGCCCGCATGCCGCACAAGCAACGTTATTAAAGTATTTGTTTATTTAGCAAACAGAGACTAGGGTGTGTGAGCTATGCATCAGCTGCAGAGTCACTTACAATAACATCTCACCCGAAAGACGGAGCACAAGGAGGTGAAGTGACTTGCTCAGGGTCACACAGTGAGTCAGGGGCTGAGGTGGGATTTGAACCAGGGACCTTCTGCTTGTAAGCCACCGGACCACCTAGCAAGCCACCGGACCACCTAGCTTCCTATTATAGCATTTGTAATCTCGTAGTAATTTGGTTTATTATGCCTAACTAGCATAAACCATTGCTGATCATTTCCAACTAGGCTTGCCCTTATAAATGTGTATTATTGTAAAAGCACAGTAAAGTGTATTAAAACACAGAGGGGCATTGTAATGCATAGAGAGGTCTGGTAAAGCATAGGGAAGCATTGTAAAGCACAGAGAGGTCTGGTAAAGCATAGGGAAGCATTGTAAAGCACAGAGAGGTCTGGTAAAGCATAGGGAAGCATTGTAAAGCACAGAGAGGTCTGGTAAAGCATAGGGAAGCATTGTAAAGCACAGAGAGGTATGGTAAAGCATAGGGAAGCATTGTAAAGCACAGAGAGGTCTGGTAAAGCATTGCGTAGCCTAACCATGGGAAAAATTCGCCTGCTTTCTGACCATAAAACTGCCCCTCATACTGAACACACAAGCCCTCTGCACAGGCACAGCCCGGGTTGATGCTGGGAGATAGCGTTGCTTTGATGGGTGCCCCCGGGAGTGGAGAGCTGGGGGATGATAAGAGACGGGGTCTGGTGAGTGAGGGGTGGGCGGCAGGGATGAGAATATGGGAATGAGATCACGCTTTGGGGATCTGAGTCACAGCCCGGTCCGTTTCAAGAACACACACAGAAGGCTCGTTGTTCTCCTTATAAGCACAAGAATCAAAAACAGCGAGAGTGGCGAGGGCGCTATCTGATCGAAAAGCTCTCGTTCTTTCTTTCGCGTTTGACAGAGCTGTAAAGTTCATGAAAAGTACACGGAAAGAAATTTTGTTTCCCATGTTTTTCAAAAATAATAATCATTTATAATAAATAAAAGAAATCTTGAATTTCCCAGGCCTCTTTTCAAATTCTGTCTCCATCCTAAAATTCTAGAGGATGCAAAACTCTGAGCCACAGCTGGACATGTCCACTTTATAACCTTAGTGAAGACATTGCCTTGACTCTCTTTGTCCAGCGTTTCCCGTAAGGCGGTCAACACAAGTATAATCGCTACAGATGGGCTTTTTATTTCCAGGTGTGAAATCTCTTTAAGCAAAGAGAAATTAATACTGCCGTGGATAGTCAGTGTGGTGTGGCCACTGCATTTATCACAGAAACACCCTAATCGACAGATTGATATTAATAAACAGGGCAAGCCAGGGTAAATGATGTTACATGCACAGTATATCCAGGAGAGAATTAGTGTGCAAATTAAAGCTGATAAGGGTATTAAGATATTATACATAAGAAAATTATTATTATTATTTATTTCTTAGCAGACACCCTTGTCCAGGGTGACTTACAATTGTTACAAGATATTTTTACATACAATTACCCATTTATACAGTTGGGTTTTTACTGGAGCAATCTAGGTAAAGTACCTTGCTCAAGGGTACAGCAGCAGTGTCCCCCACCTGGGATTGAACCCACGACCCTCCGGTCAAGAGTCCAGAGCCCTAACCACTACTCCACACTGCTGCCCTATGTAAAATGTAAGAAAGTACAGTAAGCTTGACTGGGGGGTCCTTGAAAATAATTACAGACAATCACAAAGTACAATCAACACAGTAAAAACATGTGTGCTCCTTCAGACTTAATCCATCGCACGCAGAGATCAGAGGACAGTGTGGGCTGAAGCATGGACAGGCAGTTCAAAGTATGTGTGAGAATTTTAGGATTGAGACACACACACATATATATATATGATCTTGTCATCACAGAAACTACAAAATGATATCGCCGAGAGTCTACCGGAAGTCATAATAGTGGCACAGTAGTATTTCATGTTAGATTTCGAAATGTCACGTTTTTCCAGTCAGTTTTTCCGTTAAGTATGTGGGGAAAACTCCAAAGCGCTGGTATGTAGTTCAATATGTTAACGTGACATTATTCAGCAGGTTTCATTCCACTTTACGAAGCAAGATTAGTTCGTTCTATAGGGGGATGAAAAAGTTTTGGCCCTGGCTGTTTCTGTGTGGTTCTGGAGGAGAGCTGATGGGTTTCTGCCCCACGTCGCTGCCCCTCTCTCAGTCCGCAGTGAGCAGCGTGGTCGCTAATCTCTTCTCCTCATTCACCACTGTTTCCCGACCCTTGGCTCACAGGCCGGTGCTGATAAGCCTGGCCCTTGTCTGCTTGTGTGATAAAAAAAAAGAACAACGTGAAACGTTTCCTTACTGTTTTTCAACATTAAAAAAAAATCTATAATAAAAATAACACGCACACACACCGAGACACACACACACACACACATCGATCAATCAGTCTTTATTTTATATAGCGCCTTTCATAGTGGACCACCATCACAAAGAGCTTCACAAGATGCAGTAACAAGAAAATCCATAATACTTTAAATACAGAGAAATGCATCATACATGATATACAGTAAAAAACAATGCATACTACATTAAATACAGTGGAAATACATGATATAGTAACATAATACATGAAACAGTAGCAGCAACACAGCAGCTGATAGCAGATATCAGGCTTAAAGAGCATGGAAAGCGAGAGAGAACAGCCGGGTCTTGAGAGCTGATTTGAAGCGAGCGACGGTGGGAGCAGACATCTGGCAGACATCCAGGCTTCGATTTCTTGAATGCAAGCCGATAGTCGGACCATGGCAGAGGGGCTACCAGGGTCGAGTTTTAAGTAGAGCTGGGTGTTATCAGCATAGGAGTGAAACATGAGGCTGTGTTGGCGGATGACCCAAGGGAAGCATGTAGATATGGAGGAGAACAGATCCTTGGTGGACACCACAAGTGACCGGGTTTGCAACACCACTGCGTCCAGAATAGAAAACAGACTGCATGCGTCCAGATAGGTAAGAGGACATCCAGGAGAGACAGGTTCCAGAGATCCCAGCATACTTCTGAAGGCGCTCAAGAAGAATGCCATGATCTATGACGTCAAAAGCGGCTGTTAGGTCAAGGAGGACAAGGACAGAGGGAGCACCAGCACCAGCATTGAGCAGATCATTCACAATTCGGAGAAGAGCAGTTTCAATACTGTGATACGGCCAGAAACCAGACTGTAGAGATTCAAGAAGACTGTTGTCCGTGAGATGTTTCATCAGCTGACTGGCTACAGCCCTTTCGAGAGTTTTTGAGAGAAAAGGAAGATTGGAGATGGGACGGAAATTAGTTAGCCGGGTCAAGGGAGGTTTTTTTGAGTACCGGCGTAACTTAAAGGCAGGAGGAACCGAGCGAGAGTCCAGGGACAGGTTGAGAGCATGCCTAATGGATGGAGCAAGATCAGAAGCACAGAGACAGACAGGGTTAGTCAGCCAGGTGGTCCGGGGGGCACGTGGCAGTGGTAGATTTCAACAGTAAGCCGGGGACATCAGCAATGGAGAGAGGAGAGGAGGAGGAGAGGGCAGGAGGGGCAGCCAGACGAGCGTCAAGGTGGTCAAGCAGTAAACTGGGTTTGTGACGGGACAGCGTAGAACAGACGTCGTTGATTTTTTTCCTAAAGAAAGAGGAGAAATCATGACAGGTAAGAGAAGAGGACGGACAGGAGTTGGATTTGTCGGTGGCTGGGTGTTGGTTTTGGTCTTAAAGAGAACATTGGGTTTACCTTGTCCCATAGTTCTGCTCTCAGAAGAAGTATTTCACCCTGGCCGCGGCGAGCGCTCGCCTGTAGCTCGCGAGATGGTCGGTCCAGATCTCTCTGTGAACTGTTAGTCCAGACGACCTCCACTTGCGCTCAACCATGTGGCAGGCAGACTAAAGCAGCCGAAGTTCGAGGGTGTACCAGGGGCAGTTACAATCTTTGATGATGGTTCTGGTTGTAAGTGGGGCAGCAGTGTCGATGATATGGGTAAGGGTGGCGTTGTAGAGGGTCACCACATCATCAACTGAGGATGGGAGAGTACCAGTTAGAGGGGATGCAGAGACACATTCCGAGAGTTTCAGAGGATTCAGCAGATTCTTGGGATGGAAGGAGATAACAGTATCAGTAGCGGAGGAAGGAGCAGGGAGATTAATATTAGCAGTGATTATGAAATGGTCAGAGAGAGAGATCTGAGAGGGAGAGATTGGAGATATCAAGACCCCTGGTGATGAGCAGATCCAGGGTGTGTCCTCGGGTGTGAGTGGGGACGTTGACAGAGTGAGAGAGCCCAAGACAGTCCAGGGGCGTGATAAAGTCGGTCACCATGGGGAGGAAGGCAAGTCAACATGAATGTTGAAGTCACTGAGGAGGAGGATTTTGTCAGTAGAAGACACACATTGAGACAGACACACACTGAGACAGACACAGACACACACTGAGACACACTGAGACAGACACACACACACACACTGAGACAGACACAGACACACACTGAGACAGACACACACTGAGACAGACACACACTGAGACAGACACAGACACACACTGAGACAGACACACACTGAGACAGACACACACTGAGACAGACACAGACACACACTGAGACAGACACACACTGAGACAGACACACACTGAGACAGACACAGACACACACTGAGACACACATTGAGACAGACACACACTGAGACAGACACAGACACACACTGAGACAGACACACACTGAGACAGACACACACTGAGACACACTGAGACAGACAGACAGACACGCACACACACTCACACAGAGAGGGACACAGACAGACACACACACAGAAGAATAACGTCCGGAAAACCAAGGCAGCCTGGGTTACACAATGAGCCGGAAAAGCCAAGCAAAAGTGCGGAGAGGCGAGGTGACATGTGGTCAACCCCAATGACAAGACAGGCAAAACTAGCCTTCAGTAACCCAGCTTTCCCTTTGCATGCAAACACCTCCACACAGACGAGGCTGCACTTAGGCTCCCAACCCTAACAAAGTGATTTATTGGTCCGTTTTCTTACAAAGAGCTTGGCTGTACCCTTATAGGAGCTGACGACTGGATTTTGAGGATTCCCTGTGCTTTTCTCAAACCATACCAGGGTTTAATCCAGTTTGTTTGTGAATGCAGGGCTGTGTCAGTGAGTTTGTATTTTGTTTTCTAGGTTTTTAAACAGGAGAGGGGGGGGTTAGGCACTGACTCTGGTGCAATACTGATAGCTTATCGACAGTGTTCAGCTCAGGCAGTTCAGTCTTCAGCTGCACTCCCCACCCCAAACACACACAGTGTCACACACCCATTCTGTCACCACTGTTAGCATTTGCAGTGACTCAGCTAAAGCCCCTTTTAAAAGGACAGAGTAAAGTATCTTTAGCGAGAAATAGCCTCCGCGTTAGAGGCCACTTTATTCAAACCTTTGTCCCAGCACGCATTAGATGTGGTCTCTCTCTGCTCTGCGGAGGGAGGGTCTGTCATACAAAGAACGAAACATGTTCTCAACACGATTAGAGGGAGAGACCCGACTCTTCGAAACACACATAACAACGACCATAATACTAATAATAATGTTTCTCAGATAACTTAAGATGACCAGATATGCACACTTTGAATTTATCAGTTGTTTTAATGGTTAAAATAAACCTGTTTGCAAATAGATTTGTAAAAAGGGGCTGTTGAGCATCGGTTTTGACTCTTAAAAATGTGTATTCTCACGCTGCTTCAAAACAACACTATGCAAATCGACTCTTATTTTTAAATTCGACTTGTTTTTATTTCTACACCTGGAGAAATTTTTTTTTTTAAAAACTCACAGCTTGAGAATTTTTTTTTTTTTGGGGGGGGGGGGGCTGCTTTTAAAAAAAAAATTCAAAGCATAAATTAAAATAAAAAAAGACAGGGCAGATTTTGGGGCCCTGGTGAATAAGGGATGGCGCCACCTGTCTGTGCTGTTATATGCCATTAAAATATTGGTCTGGTTTCTTTATAAGAGTTTCCCACTGTATTTGCCATGATTATTCTACGCATTTACCATGGCTTGCCGTGTTTACTAATATGCTTCTCTATACCTCTCCATGCATTTCAGTGATTATCTATTCTTTACCATGCTACTGTTTTATGATGGGGGAACTTTTATAAGGGTTAGTTTACCCTGGTTTGTTTTTTAATATGCTTTAGACCTCTCTGTGCTTTACAATGCTTCCCTATGCTTTACCACACCTCTCTGTGCTTTACAATGCTTCCCTATGCTTTACCATACCTCTCTGTGCTTTACAATGCTTCCCTATGCTTTACCAGACCTCTCTGTGCTTTACAATGCTTCCCTATGCTTTACCAGACCTCTCTGTGCTTTACAATGCTTCCCTATGCTTTACCAGACCTCTCTGTGCTTTACAATGCTTCCCTATGCTTTACCACACCTCTCTGTGCTTTACAATGCTTCCCTATGCTTTACCACACCTCTCTGTGCTTTACAATGCTTCCCTATGCTTTACCACACCTCTCTGTGCTTTACCAGACCTCTCTGTGCTTTACCAGACCTCTCTGTGCTTTACAATGCTTCCCTATGCTTTACCACACCTCTCTGTGCTTTACAATGCTTCCCTATGCTTTA